>NW_010120303.1:187813-193936 GCF_000699245.1 Pterocles gutturalis
AGGAATAGCACCAGTGTGCAGTTTCCATCAGCTTCAATTATTACCTTCGCCTGTTTTGAAATATTTAAAGTTTAATCTATAATTTTGGGTGACGCTGGATAACAAGAATCAAAATATGAAAATTCACATTAAATTATTGGTTGTGGCAAGCGTGTATCCGTAATGTAAGCAGGACGGGACTGAATGGCCGCGGTCTTCCAAGAAATCTTTTCCATTTCTCTTGTGCTCCCTGTCTAGACAAGATTTATTAAACAATCCTCTGAAGGGATTGTCCTTCTCCGCTACCTTTTATTATTGTTGGGAGCCAATTTGAGGCTCACTCTGTTGTGTGAGGGGCCGGTTCCCTCGTGTGATTGATGAGCCGGATAAGAAGTGATTAGACTTTTACAAGCCCACGCTGCTTGGAACAATACTACCAGGAAAAAAAGGCTGTTCTTCAAATTTCAGATTCATTGCCTATTATTTCTGAGCTTCAGTTTCTCTTTTCTTCTCTTCAGTGTCTCCTCATTTTTCTGGCTTGCTTCACAAGATAAGGAGAGAGAGTGGAAGATCTGCGTGGTGCAGCTGATAGAGGCTGTAGGAGGAAAAGCTGCCAGCTGTTGTGGGCAGTCTTGCTTTTTTGCTTTATTGTCGTTATTTTTTATGAAGACTGATTGCCATTTGCTCTTGATACACTTCCCCAGAGGTCCGCCTTCTTCAAAGACTGTCAGTAAACTGGGCAAGCGGTAACAAGGCTGGTAGGAGGAACAGTAGGACAAGTAGGACATATGTGCTGTTTCCCTACGAGGGGGACAAACCACTGTCCCCTTATATTGGGGCCATCAGTATGAAGCCCCTTTGCCCTCTGCCAGAGAGCATTTACTGGATTGCTCTGTGGTTTGCAGGCGATGATGGCTGAGCAGAGACTTTTCTGCTGGGGATCCCAGCAAACCTGATATCTGACTCCAGGAGCTTTGCTCCTGCCTGTGACTGGAGCCTGGAAGGCCTTTTTGGAGGCAGAAATCCAGGTCTCCCCATCTTCTGGCTCTCACCCAAGCCACCCATTCACCTTCAGCACATGGTTGTTTCATCTTACGTTAAGACCTCTGCTCCTTGTCCTCTTCTGGGTGTGCAACAGAGTTTTCATCCTAGAAATACAAGGCAGCAGATAATCATCCTTGCCTCTAAGATTCCTAATTTAATATCTCTTGTTTTCATTCAGAGATTTCCACTTTATTTTTTTTTTTTAAAGTCTTCCTCAGGAGATCTCTAAAACTTATCCACTGGAGCAAGGGCAAACTGAAACCAGACTGTTTTTCTTTAGCACCTCTGAGCACCACTGATGCAGGCTGAAACATATACACTGTATGGCAACCAGGTGTTACAGTGAACAGGGGAATCCTGTTCCCCTGGTAAAAGTCAAATGAATTATTCCATGTTAGCTTTAGAACTGAGCTCTTTCTGCACACAGCAGAGCCTCAGGGGACTGTCCCCTGTTGGGGCTTTTAGCTGAAAGTAGTCACTGAGCCCAAACCGAGGTGATACCCAGCCCAGCACCTTTGGGGAAAAACATGCTGGAGAGAGGAGCGTGACCACCTCTGCTCATGGCTTCGTGGCATCTCTGCGATGTGATTTAATCTTGTCATGCTGGAGCGGAACTTGAGGCGTGGGTGCTCTTTTGGTGGCATAGAAAGGACATGTATCTGTATTTGTCCTGCTGTACATGATGTAGTTTTTGCAATAAGGAAAAAAAGGTAATGAATGGTGTTTTATAACGCCATTAGAAGAGACCTAATAGTGACAGCAGTTACCTGGGCGAGGAGGGTTGGAAAGGAGGGTTTGTGACCAGGAGAAGCAAACTCCTGTAAAAGTCAGAGCCATTCAAATATTTAACACTCTGTCTTGGTGACTGTACTGGGAAAGAAGTCTTTTCAGGTTGAGCCGAGCGAGAAATTTCTACCACCCCTCCCCCCCGCCCCACCCCTTATCTAAACAAACATTCTGGAAAATGTTGCTTTGTGACAATTGAAATTGTTTTGGTCAGCTCAACATTCTTAGTTTGTTTTAAATGATACATTCTGGTAAACTACAAAGCAATGAGAACCTTGATTTTTTATTTTTTTTTTCGAGTGTGTTTTTCCTTCCACTTCCCTGACAGAGCTATTTGCCACATTCAAGATTAATATTCAGTTTGCTTTGGTCAAACAGAAATTGATATTTTTTTCCCTCCATGCTGATATGTTTATTTTTTGAAAACTTTCCTCAACCTAATAAGGATAGATTTTTTCCATGGCATTTTATCAAATCTACCGTTTCTTTGCTGAGTTAAAATTTGATGGAAACAAGTTATTCATTAAAATGCAGGTCAGTTTTTATTGTACTGAAAAGAACTCTTGCCTCCATAAGAAATACAACAAATAAAACAAAGATCACAGATGTTATAACAAAATTAGCTCATGTGTGTACTATTGAACTTCATTGAAATTATGGTAAATGGTGTTGTTACATTGTTTAATTATGTACAATTAGCCCAGGAATTGCTAAGTTCCTGCTGGAGCCTTTTCTCTTAGTTTTGCAATAGGTCATGGTAGAGTATTTTTCTCGGTTCTGTCACGGAGGCAATAATTGAACTGTATTCGATCTCCCACATTGACTAGTTTTATCCATAGAAGAATAACTTATGTGCAAATAGTTCTTCTTTGCCGTACTTAACTGGAGCCTGGAGCAGGCGTAGAAGAGGTGGCAGCATTTATAGTCCATTAAAGCATTTTCTATCAAGTGTCATCTGTGAAAACTGTTTCGGGCATACAAAGCAGGAGCAAAATAAACATAGTTTTGGTAAGTCTTGGCAGAGCTATGAGGAGTGGTGCAAAAGAAGTCAGCAATGTTAGTTCTTTTTTTTAAAACGTACATACATACAGACATATATATATGTGCATGCATTGAGAATCCTTCTCCAGAAAATCTGTGAAATGCGATATTTTGGTTTTGTTTCCAGGAGGTTTTATGGTTTCTCTCAGACAGCTGAAAAAGAATTGGGAGCTGCAAAGTGCATCAGAGAGGTGTTGCTTTGCTAGATGAGCCTGCGGGCAGAACGGTGTGTGGTGCATCTGGCCCTCGCGAGGCTGACCTGACACTGTGAAATCACCCACGCAGGAAAGGTGGCAGAAAGCATGGGAGGTGGAAGGGCTCATCATGTATTTCCAACCTGAAATCCCCCAAATGCTGGAGAAGAATCCAGTCCTATGCAAAGACTGGCATACTCAGCTGGTGGATCCAAGGATTTTGCCTTATTAAGCATTTCAGACCATTTTGGGGGTTTCTTCTTATTGATCATCCAAGCTAGACCCGCTCAATAATATGATAAATAGTTTATTTGCTGCCTCTTTTCCCATCCTGCTCTATATTCACCTCACATAGGTACAATGTGAAAGCTGAACGCGTGCTTCCAGGAGGTTAGCTTTGCAGGCGGGGAGGGCAGCAAGAAACAAGCACAGAGTTCAGCTGAAGCCTTTCCTGCGAGCTCGGCTGCCTCGGGCTTGTGCCATGGAGAGGAGGATGGTCCTGCTGCAGAGCCATGAGAAGGCTTCAGGTGTGGGGGGGACCTCTTGCCCTAAGAGGTACATGCATGGCGCTGTGCAGAGGTACCAGCTTGTGCTTGGGCACAGCAGCTCTCTATTGTGTTTGAGCTTGAACCAGACGGGACTTCAGGTTTTAGAGAAGGCAAAACCACTCAAAGTCTTTCTCTGCCCGTCTGTAAACACAAACTCGGCACAATTTAACATGTGCATGTTGTACCCACAGAGATTGATGGATGTAAAGTACAACCATCTCACCTCTTCAGGAGGAGATCCCTTTGCCTCAGATCTTTTACATGGCCTCTGTCTTACTCCCAAAGCACCACGCATTGCATCAGATGGAGTAGCAGCACATGAAAACGCACATCGGTGGTTCCTGGCAGGGACAATGGCCTGTGGACATACCAGAGCCATCTCAGCAAACACTGGCAGACCCATGCAAGTTTATTCAGAACTGTTTCCATCAGTTAGAGGAGTACATTATTTATTATTCCATTTTCCTCTCGTTTTGGAGAGCATTTATCAAATCAGTCAGAGAATTCATTAGGTAATTATTATTTTTTCATTATTTGCCTAAACCTTGGTGTATTTACCCCACTCAAATAGAAAAGCCACTAGTAAATGGGATCAGGAGCTTGAAATATCTGTTTTCCTCCCTGTAGCACAGAGGAGGAGCCCGGGAGTGGCTCCGTAGTGGGACAGCTAGCAGTGAAGTTGTGATATATAAGGAGTGACGGGACTCTGTCAGATGTCGTTTGTTATCTGTGGCCTGAACAGGAATCGCCTCTGCTCTGTGCTGGTGGACAACCAGAGATGATTTCTGCCCCGTTTCATGTGTGTGCAAGTGAGGCACCGAGAAGTTATAAGTCAACACATATGAAAGTCCCTGAGCAGCTGTGACCCCCCCCACCTTAATCCTGTTTTGCAGGGTCCCCTGCATCTTTGTTAGCATCCCATCCCACATGGTTACCGGTGCCACCTCCACCATCTTCTGGTGGTGGTTGTAGTTGGAGCTTCCCAGGGCAATAACAGCCACCATTCCTCTGCTCTTTCTTCAAAAAAGGGTTGTTTTCTTTTTTTTTTGTTCAGACCCGCTCGTTTGGTGATTTTGCCAGGGATGGCCCAGCAGTGGGTGGCCTGTTGGGCCACCAGGCTTGGGGACCAGCAGCAGCAGGGACAGTGCCACTCCTGGCACCACGTTTGTCATGGTGGCTGCACCTCCATGCTTTCAGACCCCCTGTAAGTACATGGTTTCTGTAGTTAAGAATTTGTTGCTCCCTGACCTGCAGTGACAGGGAGGAAACATGTTCCTGCAGGATGAGGTTGTCTCAGGTGCACAGGGAGCCCCCCGGTGAATGGGGCCACCAAAATGGGGTGCAGGGGAGCTCCTGGGCTAGACCCTGTGATAGGATGAGAGCGGGTGAGGACGAAGGGAATGAGGGGATTACAGCAGCACCATGTCAGGTTGACTTAAACTGCGGTTAAAAAAAAAAAAAAAAAAAAAAAGCTGTAAATCCAGATGTGCTTCAAGAGCATCCCAAGGTGAGGGGCTGGGGTGGGTTTGGGTTTCAGAGTCTTTTCCAAGACACTGACCCACACAGCATAAGGGGATTGCTGGGAAGATTATGCCACAGCCACCTCTGTGACCCCTGTACCCTACCTCCCCTACTTCATGGGTTTTATTTTCAAGTAAACATTTGGTTTCCTTCTTACCAGCTGCTTGCAGTGTCCAAGGCATCCCCTTTGCAATGGTAATGAGAAAGCTTTGGGTGTGGTTTTTCTCCAGGTGACTCAGCCTTTCTGGAGGGCACTAAGGGCCACTGAACAAAAATGTATAATGTATAATTAATGCAGTAATTCTATAATTTTATTCCCCTTTTCATCAGGATTGCTGTACACAGTGCATGTATTAAATATGACCACAGTGCTGTTTCCCAAGACAACTGCTGGAGATGAGTTAGGAAGATGTCAATAGGCTATTCCAGTTAAACGTTTTCTTTGCAAAATAAATACAGGCTGTCTTGTGAATAAGAATGAGATTAGCTGAAGTCATTAATTAGTATGACTTTTTTAAAGGAAGCTGTAAATGGAATAAATCACCATGTATGGCATCTTAATTTTCTTCACCGTGAGATAATTTTCATTTTTTATTGTTTACTTTCTGTTGCTGTTAAAAGCCTTTCGTAAGTTCAGAAGTTCTTTTTTGTGGGTCCCTCCTGGTTTTTTAGCTTGTCTCTTTTGTTCCCCTGGTGTCTGTCATCCCACTCCCAGGTTTTGGACAGAAACAATATTATAATGGTGCCCAAACCATCTTTGCCTCCCCCCAGCCTCGTCCTTCTTGGAGTTTCCCATCACCATAAGGTTCGGCTTGGTGACCAGAGCTCAGCGCCCAAGGCAGCTAGCGTTGACCCGGAGTTATCTAATGAATTACACCAAGAGATTGCAGGGCTGGAGATGTCTGAAGCAAGGAGAGCTCCATATTGCCACTGATTTTCTATCAGCATGTGAGTGTCACCAGTACGTACAGTATCCCATTACCTGTCCTGAGAAGCCCCCTACCCCTGAA
>NW_010120304.1:0-19619 GCF_000699245.1 Pterocles gutturalis
CAAGGGACTCTCCCAACCAGCGTCCTGAAGAACTGAAGAATATGTCATCTTTTCTCTCTCCTCTGTTGTTCACAGTTAGTATTTCCTTTCTCAAATCTTTTCTCTAGAGAGAATATTTTTAGGTTTGCTTTCTTTCACTCCAAGTTCACTGCAATTTTTGCTGTTTCTTCCTCTTATTTTTTTTCTGCATTTTTCAAGATTATTTAGCACAAAGCATCATTACAGTATTCCTACTATTCTGTCACCATTTTCAAGGAGAGGAGTAATAGCAGTTGTCATCTACTCTTTTTTTTTTTGAGTTTGGATTTTCCTGCCACCACAACCTGCAGCAGCCCTTCTTCAGTGACACTGGCATGTCATAGTAAAACAAAACAAAAAAAAAAGCTTAAAGGAGCCTTAAAGGAGCCACCTGCTGTATGTACAATTAATGAGAGACACTTCCTCCTCTGAAGGCTTCAAAATGTCAATAAGCTCATACAAAACTAGGAACACAGATGTGAGCTAGTCTATTCCCACTACCAAGGCAGCCTCAGTTCTTGACAAGCATCTCTGTGCTTGTCTTCTATAGATCTCCAGTAATGGACAAGCTACAATTTCTCCACACATCATTACACAGTTACACCATTCTCATGATTAAAAGGTTTCCTAATATCCTTCTTGATGCAGTTATCTGAAAATACAACATGCATTCTCTCTGCTTCATCACCCTTCTTACTGGTGAAACAATTGAACAGAAACAGGCCTGGATCCAAGATAAATAGAGAATGGGGAAGCCACTGCAGTGGGTCTGGCATGCCTGGAAACTTTCTAAACTAAACTGGGTATCAAAGCAAAGCTGTTATTTGAACTAACTCTTTGTGATGCTCAGTTACTGCAGAGGACCTTGTGCTGGACCTCATTAAATGTAAACTTCACATTCACTGTATCAATCACTAAAAGAATCAATTTGTTACAATGGAATTTGATAAAAAGGTTTTATTATGCTTCATGAGGATTGCAGAAACCTGAAAAGCAAGGCTCTGCTCACATTTGACAGGCAGCAAAAGTCACCTGGGATGGAGATGTGCAGTGGAGGAGCTGGAGCCTCTGATTGCTATCACTATTCAGCTCTGACCAAATGGGAACGCTGCTGGACATTGTGCAGACAGCAATAAAATAGTACCCTCTTTTTAAAAATATATACGACAGCCTCTTAAGTGCTTTATTCTTTCTGTATAACCACAACTAAAAGGAGTATCCCACCACCACTACCATCACCTGGCTTTTTGAATGTGTGGTCTCATCTACCCTTGAGTACTTTGTGCTCGGTTGTGCAGACTAAGGCTTGATATCAGCATCTAGCAGCTCCATTACATTAAGATTACTAAAGGCATACTACTGGACCAGTAAACAGCACTACCTGTTAAACTGGGTCCAAGTGCGCGGCTGAAAGTGAAACACACTGTTTCCAGATGAGCAAGGATGCAAATCTAAGTTTCTCACATTTCAAGACCCTCTTCTGAGAAGAGGTTTAGGTGCAAATGCAACCCCAGTCTGGTTTGGGGTGTGGATAAGCAGGAGTAGTACTGGAGAGTGTACAGTGCTAATATAAAAAAGGAACTACAGGCACTAATATTGCTCCTAATACATCCATGTTTAGTAATCAGGCAGCTCTGTGCAGGAAAATAGTTTTGCATATTTTCCAGACTAACACCCTTCCCACTGACAGTGATGAGGATGCTCTTAACTGACTTTGACCTGAAAGAATACTTACTCTCATGTCTACTATAGAAACATTCACACTTTAATAGTGTGAAGTCACTTTCCAGGAAACAAAGTTAAGATTTTATATCTGACAGGCTCTGCATGTTGGAACAACAGTCGGCAAACTTAAGCCACATAATCCACAAAGCCGGGAAAAACAGAAACAACATAGCCACTGCTGCGACTAGTCTAATTTTAAAAAGCCTGCAAGTGTAAGTCTAGATTTAAAATGCACATTGCTACGAAAAAAAGCACACAGAACACAAAGAAGAGACCTTCAAAATTCTCCTTTATGCCGCCTACAAACAGGTAGCTGCTTTTGCTCCCTGCGTAAAAGGCTCACTTCTTTTTTTAAATCTCTTGTGAATTCCAGTCAAAGACCAATTGATGTCATGTATTAAGCTTCTTAGCAACCTGAAAGGTTTATAAAACACCTACAATGCAATTATTGAAAAGAATGCTTCAGTTTAACCACACAGATGAACATCTTACATATATTGAAACACCTGGAATTACTCACTAAAACTTACATACTTACCAAAACAACAACAACAACAAAATATATATATATGTTCTTCTCTCCCAAGAAGTTCTATCAGCTAAAATAAATTATGGAATGAAGTACTAATTATTCTGCTAATGCTACCCATTCTAGTCATCAGATTTAACCTGAAAATCTGACATATTCAGGTTTGTTATTCTGAACTGTGATTTAGCTATATATCACTGTTAATGAGATTAGAACAGAGACACAAAAGAGGCATTTAAAGAGGAAACCCCAAGTGATGAGGAAGACCTCTATATGAAGTCTTGGTGAAGGTGGGCTTCCTGCTCCCCTGTTTGGGGACTGTAGAAGTTTTAGCCCCAGCATGAAAAGATGTTCAGAACAGCTTACTCCTAAAGGAAACAGCAGCAGCAACATCAATATTCGTGCTCTTATCAAAACAGCATTCATATTTTTCTCAAGAAGAAATTAAAGAAACTGGTTGCCTTATATTGATTTCTGCAGAGCATTAATATCACTGATCCATAATGCATAAGGTGAGAAGCACCCCAGCTGCACCTGCAGATCTGTGTATCAGGAAGAACTGTTTGGCTGCTGCTTGCTTATACTGAAACATGAGAGAGCTTGAATGCAAATGTTTTTACTTCACTATTACAAATATTTTGCTATCTCACACACACACAGATTTCACAAAATTCACATTATACAGGAACTTAAAATGGTCCTATTCTGATTTTGTCTTTCTTTGATACATCTAACCGTACAACCTTTTATTTCAAGATGATCAGCGGTATTTGATCATTTTGAGAAAGCAAAGATTGTACAGTTAGATGTATACATGTCCCATAGTCTCTCATAGACTCATCTGTACCATAGACTCTTCCTGATTAACTTTCTAAATATAGTTTCACAGAGGGAGAGTAGAACAGATGCACCTGGTAACATCCGGAAAGCATCCATTTATTCCAAGTGAAATGTTTGTCATTATTTACCCTATAAAATACATTGATAAGCACCAGGAAGTCTCAATGTCTTTTTCTGAATATTTAGCGTGTTTTATTTAAACTCAGGATAGTGAATAATATTCAGTTTTTAAAACTGAGATTAAAACTATTCTCAGAAATGGCCAAACTCAGGTTGCATTCTAGCTACCATCAGTTTTGGTTACTGACTCTTCTGAATTTAAAAGCTAATTACCATAGAAGTGCCCAGTCTTGGTTGTTTTTAAGACATTTGGTCTGATCTCACAGCTGATCCTCTCTGAGCAAGAGGCTGGACTAGAGCCCCCCTGGGGTCCCTTCCATCTGGGAAGATCCTGTAATTACACCCACAATAGCCCAACACTTTCACACCAAAGGCTTTCTTGGTTTGTTATGTCCACTGATTTGAGACACAAAATATTATGCCCATTCCCAAGGGACGATACGAATAAATGATGGAATGATTTGTTGTGGATAACTACAGAAGCTCATTCACAATATGCTTTCTGCACATAAGAAAGTAAAGCTAAGTTGACTACTCACAGGTTTGCATACTGAGCATAAACTCTCTCCAAGTATAACCAAATACTTGGAGTCTATTTTATGAAATTCATTTTGCTCCAGGTGTCACAGTTAGGTTAGCATATACTCAGAAAGAAACCACAGAGAATTTGTCTCATATTCCCAGAAGCTAAATCATTAGGGAACAGAAGTTCCACTAGGAACACATGGAGAAGACGACTAATCTCTGAGCTTGCCATGTGACACTCATACGTTGGGATACTCTGTTGATATTATAAAGCATTCGGAAGCCCATTTTCATCAACACATCCTATTTGAAAATGAGTACATGAATTTTATCAGTAGGGACAACACCCAGCATGTTTTCTCAAGAAGAAACACAATAAACTGTCTATGAGGGAATTTCAAACCACATTCATGCTCCCACTGCAAGCTCAGCTGTGACACAACTTGCCTGGGTGATCCATATGCAAGATGTCCATGATGGAAATGCTTATTTTAGACCTGAAGAAACTGCATTGTTTGGAGATCTCAGGAGAATTGCTAGCCTTTGGTAGACTTGTTTTCATCTCCTTTTCATTTTCTAAAGCCATTTCAAACATTAAAGAGTCATATTTTCAAAGACTGATTTGTTATGAACAAATCAAAAAGAACAGTTGCACTTTTATATGCTTCTGAGCGAGAAAGTGCTTTAAAATATTTTTCAGAGTATATTAGTCACAAGAGGAATAATGGATGATTTGTAACATTCTGCATCAAAACTGTGCAGTTTTGGCTGAAGCAAGAATCAATATTATTTATCACAATTGTGAGCCAAGCCCTCTTGCTGCCCTGACTTATCTATAGCAATTGAGTCATCACAAAGAGCAAACAAGGGAGAAAGATCTGGTATTTGAGGGGGTTTAGTTGAGCGGGGTCTTCACCCAGCCAGCTACTAAATGCTTTCTGTGAGATGCTGACCCCATGAGAACTTCTGCTGAAATTCCAGCAATGCAGCTTAAAATCAGATGCATTTTGTAATTTGGATAAGAACTTACAAGAATGGATCTTTACATTTTTGGCCAAATATTGTGGTGTCCAGTGTAGCAATTTCATTTATGTGGAAGAACACAAGGCACAACTGCACTTTTTTTTTTTTTTAAACTTTGAGTCATTTATGTAAACTTTTTTAATAAAAAAGTTTATAAATCTTTTAGGAAAGTGAAAAAAATTAGAGATGCACAAGGAAAAATGCTATTATTTTCACCTCTACATATTGAAACAATGAGAAAAGTAAAAAACCAGAAAACAGACATTAATTGAACAACCAGTACTGGCTATTTTAGCTTCAGATCTTTCAAAGGCATACGAACGTACATAGATAGTTTTACGAATGCAAGCCACCTTTAAATGCTGGAATTAAGTGTTTGCATAAGTCTTTAAGAACAAGGACACAACATACCTATTTAGATAGGACAATATATTCAATAAGCTTTTCATCAGCTCACATAAATTTTGAACTTTTCTAAATGGCTATTTTGGTTAGCTTACAAAAATTTGAGATTCAAATCCAATCACAATAAAAGTATAAAGTATAGTATATTAAGGTAAAGGCAAAATGAAAAGTGTTAAAGTTGTAATTATTTCAGTTAAAGCATTACATAAGCATTATTATAACTTCAGGCATTCTTCCCCAAACGGTCAAATTACTCTTTTACTATTACATGGTTGATTCAGTGAACATTGTTACGCCCTGTGGCCTGAGACCTCCTTACACCACCTCTTACATGGTGTGAAACAGGACGTTGTTTATGGACTGCTATGATCTCCTGACATGAAAGTGCCATGCAAAAACATGAGCTATGCATGCCGGAGGAGAGGGCAGAGGGCTGAAGTGCTTTCTTACTCCAAATACTCACTAATGGATATTTTGCAGGAATTTGGAGATTTGGCATCCAAATAAGAGAGCATTATGACCCAGTTCTAGCACCTGTAGGAGCACTGATGCACTTTGAAAGGAGGGGTCACTATGTCTTTATGAACCATTTCATCCATCTCTGGTCTATCAAAGCTGTCTGTCTCTTCACAGCTCTTTGTTCAGGAAAGCCTCATGCCTTCATTCTCAAGTGACGGCAATGGGAAAGAGACACTGCTGAGTGTCACTCAAGGTGACACGTTTGACATTTTACAAGGTCAAGCTCTACATTAAACATAAGTCTGAAATGCTTTCAGATGTAAAAACAGCTCTTCTATAATTTCTCTGTATGTTCCAAGAGCCCATGCAATGCTTCTTAAATTATTGTACTTTGCACTAAAGAAAGATTTTTAAAAATGCACTTTTTTGGCACCTACTATCAGACACCTCCTCGTTATCACACAGTATTAAATGTACTTGCAAATTCAATACAATATCGGTTGCCATCTTAACCTCAGTTCTGCTCCTTCACACAAACATTTCTCAAATAGGCAGTGATGAAGGCTAAAGCAGTAGCCATGTTTAAAGTTTTTTTAATTTGTCAAAAATTGATTTGTATACTAGCTTTTCAATCTCATCCATACATTTTAATGTACGACTCAAGCCCGTGTTTTATTCTATTATGTCTACAGACGGTTGAGAGGATAAAATCTAGGTATTCAAACTAGTTAATTGGTGACATTTGGCAAACTAACTACTCGCTGATTTTTTTTGAGTAACTCTAAATGTAACATATTTGTTTCCCCAACGTCTGGGATAATTTTGTGGAAGCATACCAACGATCAAAAAAGTGGCTGCTGTTTCTCAAGCAATCAGGTTAGTATTTAAATATAGAGAAGGGATCATGCACTCATTCTGTGAAGGCATTTTAAAGACTTTTTTCCCTGTTTTAGACTTACAAAAATTAACTAAGAAGAAGCTATTGCCTTTCTGTAAAGAAACAGGTGACACAAGCTGAATTTTGAGAGTAAGGTTGACTGAAATAGAAAAGAAGTGAAAGTTAGGGAATGAGCAGATGTTATAGCTTGATCTTGTGAAAAAGCTTTAAAAACCAAAGGCTGAGTAACACTGCTTTCATCTTTAGGTGCAAACTCTAAGCTTTTTCTGTTTATTACTTTTTAAAGATGGGAAAACCAAAAACCCTGCAAGGTGGAAATATAATTTACCTGCATCAAAATAAACTGGTAATTTTGTAATCACACAACGTGAAATTTTTATGACACAAAATTATAAATTCCCCAAGGCTACAGTATGCATCATATGGATGCATACTAAATCACTCAAAAAGCTTTAATATGCATATGAAAAGTTAAAGAATGTAGTTAACTTTTTATTTCAATTTACTGAGGGCATTTTTAAACAGTTCCCACCAGGTGATCTGTCAGGTGGGATTAGCAGGACAAGAAGGGAAAGCCCTGAATTGTATGAATTCACATCTGACTGACGGACAGAACACTGGTAACTCCTTGGTTTTGTGCAGGAGACAAAAACTGCAATTCTGAAGCAATGTGATTATTCCCTAAATGTCTCTGGATACTTTAAAAAACGTAACAGATAAAAGTATTCTGATTTTACACCCCTAGATTTGACACTTCGTTCCCTGCCACCTGCCTGGCTGCCATGGAAGCAGGCGGTGGGACAGCTAGTGCCGGGCCAGCCGGGCTGCAAGGCAATCCCCAATGCTGCTTTAATAGTCAGTCCCCATCTTCTCGGAGAAACAGCTCTTACACAGAAGCATCCACTTGTTGGCTGAGCTCCTGGCTGCCTCCTGGACCACAATGATGCTGATGACAAAGGTTAGGTTTTCACCAACACAAGGGAATTGTCTAATTCTTTCTCAGCTGCATTTGGTATATGTTCTAATGACCTCAGTGGGAGTCTCTCCCTGCTTTTGACAATCTCATCTGAAATGTCTAAGCTGGCAAGTCCTTACTCTGGGCCTTGAAACTGGTGAGAAACACTCATTGATTTCAGCAACCCTTAAAACAAGACCTACAGCTCTGAGCAATCTAATTGAAGTTAATGTTAGTAGGAGCGCAGTATGGAAGAATGACAGCTTTTACTTTCATGTTGACTCTTGAACTAAGTAATCAAAATGACTAGAGACTTTTTCCTTTTAAAATAAATTTTAAACTAAGTGTCAAACTTAGAGCAAGGGTCAGACTTTGTAAGACTTTCAAATTCTCCCATACACTATCTCATACAGATAATTTTAAACAGCACTACTTAGTAAAAGCAGTTTTACTTGTCAAATGAAAACTAATATATAGTCTTACCATACCTGCAAACACTGTTATACAGTATTGGATATGATAAAGTATCATATAATTTTCAATTGTAGGAAGGCACAAACAGCAGTAACACCTCCTTACCTGTTATTCAAATCTCTTACTCAGAGATGATTTCAAGGGTAATCTAAAATCTCCCTCCTGCTTGTGAGGACATGCAAGTAGGCTGGAGGGCTTGCTCCCCTCTGTGTCCTCCCCCTGACCCTAGTATTTTCCTCTGTGCATTTAAAAAAACCACAATTAAGACTTCCTTTATTTTGTGCTGCTGTTGTGAGCTTCACTCTGACACTGATATCAGCAGAGCAGGGGGATGGCTCTTTAAAGACTTTGGATGTGGTTGGTCAGGGGAACGATCAGCTGTCCTTCAGCTGCTGAGATAGAGAAACAGCTCCTGTGTGAGCTCCAGAGACTCCAGCGTCCTTGGGAGAGGTTCACGGCCAGGAAAAGGCCCTCAGTGTGGCTTTGAATGAGAAGCTGCTTGAAGCCTCCTTTGCCAGACAGTGACACATCCACAATGAAGCAGCATTGTTTGCAATCAGAGGGAAAAAATGCTGTTCTATATTGAACTTTTAATTTTCTTTTTCCTTTTTTTTTTTTTTTTTTTTAAGAAAATAAGTTTGTTAGAATACAGACATCAGATGTTAGACAGCTCTTGGTGAAAATGGCCCCTGTGCTCCGTGTGACTAGTTCAGCCAAGGAAATAAAGCAATCCTAAACATGAAGCTTATGGGAACCTGGGGAAGCTGGGACAGGCACAAATTCATCCATACAGCAACTAGTGAAAAGGAATCAGTTAATGAAAATAAAAGCCTGACAGAAGAGATTGAAAAAAAGAGAGCCGAGAGGAGAGGAGAAGAGAGGAGAGGATAGGATCTAAAGATCTCAAAGCCAAAGATAAACCAGAAGATAGGTGGCCTAAAGGCTGAGGAAAAAGGCAGTGACGATCACCATCAGTCACCGTGAACTCTTGACACAGCCAGACTGCACTGCTAAAACACTTCTGTGAGGAATTTGCCATATAGGGTTGTCCAGGGTTACAGTAATTTTTCTTTTGCAGGACAACTTTCTTCAAGACATTAAAACAAGGAGATATATCATAGCACAAGTGAACTGTATCAAAAATACGGTGGGAATTTCATCCACTTCAATAAAAAGACATTTATTATTACCTGAAAATTACTATCCAAACATCACATGCTACACTATACCAGCTACATCATAGCATACCAAATATCAAGGCTGATGAGTACCTGAATGAAAGGGAAGAGCAGTCCGACTGCAAAGTTGGAGAGCCAGTTGACTGTCCCAGCTATCATGAATGCGGCTGGCCTTTGAGACTGCTGGAAAAACTCTCCAGTGAGGACAAACGGAATCCCACCTGAAACAGGGTCCAAAAAAAATCAGTGGTTTTAGTAAACTTCCTCTGCCAACAGCTGTGTCACTTAGAGATGAACATGCCCCGTGTTACACATCTTGGTGACTAGCACTGGTCTACAGCTCTCTGCTCGGGTGTACGCAGGGGCTTCTGAGACAACAAAATGTCATTTATCAAAATCGTACTTTAGAGAAGTTTGACACATCCCCCTTTCACACCACTGCATCTCCTGTTTCACATTCTTTCAGTGATGGCAAGCAGGTAACAGAGTAGTGAATCCACACAACAGCTTCCTGAGTATTATGGGATGTATTTATTAAAAATAAGAATTATTGTTTCTACTAAAATGCTTGGAATTCTGAAAATTGAGAAATACTCCAAAATATTTTTAGACCTTTGCAGTTGGAAAGACTTCTCCAAAGAGACTGAAAAATATTTTAAGATAATTATTACCCACTTTATTTTAGAAATAAAAAGGGCAAAACATTAGCTTCTCTATAAGCATACTTTTCATTGATGCTTATTTAATATATTCCCCTACTAGTTACACTGTTGGCACTTCTGGCAAGGTCTATTAATCCCATCAGTCAAGGACTCTGACCTCTGCAATAACAAGCTCAGTTGAATACCACATTTGTCACTTGTGTTTCCTTCCACTCAGACAGTGGACTATTTTGTACAGCACTGGCATATTGCTGGTCTGACAACACCCTCAGGGAATAACTGTCTAGTAGCTGAAAGTCTCAGTTTATGATCCTTGGCTTCCTTCATTCCAATAGGACGTTTCAATAGAAATATTTCCATTTTTATAGAATAAAACATGGATTGCATTTGCTGATTGACACATTTCAGTTAATGCTGTACATTAGACAGGCATATACTTGCAGAACTATTTCACCAGTTTGTTGTACATTAGACATGAATATACTTGCAGAACTATTTCACCAGTTTGGAAACCAGCAAACCTAGTAACATCAGACACGTTTTCAGTATTCCGGTGCTACCAATTTCTACCTCTACATGTCTGTCAGTATTTTCTGCCTCACCACTTAGCTTTGTAGGTGAGATCCATGTGCACACATACTATGTAAGTCCTTTCTCTGTTTTAAGCATTTTAATAAGTTAATATGAAGAATCAGAAACATATTAATAGGCACACTCCCACTTAACAACCTCTTTAACAATCCTGACTTACAAAATATATATACATTAAGATAAGAACACCACCAAAACCTCAGGCATACACTGGATCTTCTCCTTGCATGTTTTTGCTTGATCTATGTGCTTATCTTTTGCGCTATCCTTACTGTAGGTCAGTTGTGAATACACCTCTAAGTGCTTTATAGCGATACACTGTCACATAGCTGCTTGTGCTCACCGGCACTACACTAACACATGCACCAGAAGCGGTCCTACGAGCAGTATGAGATAGCAACTTGTAAACATGAAACAGGACATGCAGATGACACACAGTATCAGATATCCTTCACTCCAGGTCTTTCAGATGCAGAGACTATAAATACATGCAAAAAAGGAAAGGCAACGTGACGCAGCAAAAGGCTATATACGTTAGCAGCCATCACTCTCCTTCATCAGACAATGTGACCTTCTGTGAGAACCTATCTGCAATGGTAGCAAAGGCTTCAAGGGAACTTTCTGTCCCAAAGACTGCCAATATAAAATCCACACAAAAAAACCCACAGAGCAAATACATTTACTCCTACTTTATACATATGAAACCGAGATACTGAGATTTTAGGCCACACAAGCCCTTGTTTAGTGTCCTCCTACAAGCCACATGTAGTATCTAAATTCTGTGACCAAAAAAAAAGACCTCTCTCAATAGCACTCTGAACATGTAGAATAAACAGCTGAACAGGCATAACTTAACAAAATTCAATGAACACGTGGTCTACCAGTTCTTGGTGGCTTTCAGTGCCTATTTTATCATACACTCAGGATTTGGGTTCAAATCCTAAGATATGGCAGGCAAAGCAACAATCACATCTTTTCTGTCAGCATCTGTTCTAGGTCTCAAATGCCATGTGAGGCAGTCGTTTGCCAGGGCACTTGCCCCTTGGAGAGAGGAAGTGAAGGACTGGAAACACAGAAATCATATAAAATGATTTATTTATGATCATTTATTCTGTCATGCCTTTGCTGTAGGACAACCTACAGAGGTGTTGCTGTTCTTGTCAGTATAATAAAAAATGCTGTTTGAGACCCATTTGGGAAAATACACATTGTATAACAGAGGAAAAAAGCCAGAGGCAAAAAAAAAGACAAAAAAAAAAGTACAAAAGGACAGAAACACATCAGAAAGCATAAATGTTATAGAAATAAAAATATGTGGGCACTATCTTGGAAAAAGGTTCCTTGAAAACAAAATGTAATTTGTAGACACATATTGATCATCACTAACATCGCTAAAACTTATGATTAGCCATACCACTGTGAGGAACACACTCCACATCCAAGGGAAAAAGAAATTTGGGTAAGCTGAAAGAAAAATGTAAAGCCTTAAGACAAAAACAGTGAAGGCACCTGAGATCAGCTGAACCTATAGCTCCAGGAGTCCATCTTCAATCACTTCAAGGTGTCAGAGGCATGCTCAAGGACCCCTTCTCTACTGGAACTTGTTTTCTTTGAGATAGAAATTTGGGTGCAGAGTGTTGAAGGAAGATGTAGTATGCTTTGACTAGGTCAGTTGGATCCAGGATGCAGAGATCGCAATACTATGGCATCTCACCAACCCTTCCTTACAGAGTCAGTCTCCTTGCAAGGTCCTCTATATAATCACTAGGTCAGCTGGGCCCCTCATGGCCTGTGTTCAAACTTGGAAAACACAGCTAAAATCAATCCAACCAGACCACTGTATTTTTTCAAACAGTCTTCAAACATTTTGTCATGGGTTTTGCAACTTTAATACGTATTTGAACGTGGGTGAAATAATTTCACCAAGAAGCTAACTGATGTTCTTTCCCATGGGGGATGAACCTGGCATTAGCATTTCCTCTGGAAGGCTTTCCACAATTTTCAGTGAAGCAGTTTTATTTTAGCTTTGATCATGAAAACAAAAATGTATATTAGGATTTCCTGTAGGAGTTTTTCATCAAGGTAGCTTCTGAACATGCATTTAAAGAGGTAATGCATTGACCACAATAATTATAGTGATTAATTTCTAATACTTTGTTCTTTTCAGCATTGCAGTGAACATAATGGAAGAAGCACTTAAAATACTACAGTGCCATTAAAGAAAGACTGTTATACCTATTAGCATACTACATCTATTGGAAACTACACATCTCTTATTGCAGGACTTGTATATCAATGGGCTGTTTAATGAAACTAGATTAAGCCCACATGACAATTAGACATGCAACAATACTTCTATATCTGTGTATTTTATTAATTTCCCCCTGTAATTAGTCCAGTTACACTTAGAATCAATGTCATTTGCTGGTAAACATCCAGAATCTCAACCCGATAGTCTTTTATGCATGAAATTGTAATGCTAGAACACAAGTGATATTCTTGGTATACATATATATTTTCAAATATATATTTAAATTTGCACAAGCATCAACTTGTGTACTTAATTTTTCATAAGAAAACATCTTTACTGTTTTGATCAGTGAGCCATTACAAATAAATATTGCTTAGCAGAAGTTACTTGATTCAGTACAAAAATCTGAATACAGAAAACATGAAAAAGGAAGGAAAATACTGAGATCCTCAACTTGTTTTCTTATGAAAAATTAAGTACACATCTTTACTGTTTTGATCAGTGAGCCATTACAAATAAATATTGCTTAGCAGAAGTTACTTGATTCAGTACAAAAATCTGAATACAGAAAACATGAAAAAGGAAGGAAAATACTGAGATCCTCATTCTGTTTTTATCCAGTACATAACTGGGAGTTGAAGTAATGGCTACATATATGATTCATGAAATGAGACTACTAAAAGATAAATGCCTAACAAATCAGGGAGATTTATTACATTGATAAATCACCTCTTTGTACCCTAAGAACCAGTTGAGAGAAAGGCATTCCCTGAGCCAGCAGTTCCTCTTTCATTACACACCCAAGACAAAACTCTGCGTGTTCAGGCAGTGGCTCCACAGCCAGTTGTGGGGTTTTGAGCCCCACAAGGAGGACCGCTGTGGCCACACAGCCTAGTGGCCTCCTGCATGACCCAGCACTCCAAATTCTGCCCTCCCTCTACAAGAGGGAGTCTGGAAATCACCAGAGCCCTGATTAGGGCAAGAGCACCCAGACTTTCCAACTCCATGCTTTGAGAGAAGGAGTCTTCAAATTGAGATGTTTTGAGAAAATAGACAAGTACTTTGCAACAATGTTCTGGGAAAAAAAAAAAGTCTGTGCAGCTCCAGGCAAGACCAAGCAAACCAGTTTTTGACTGCAAGGCAAGACATTTAGAGAAGACTGATATATCCTACCAGGGTTGGGAGATAAAGTACTGTCTCAATGAAAGGCTTCAGTATTTGCAATTCAAGGGACAAAAGACAGCTCTAGAGGGCAGCCGTGGGAGAGAAGTGATGGAAGTGAGACAAAGATCCTGGAAGAAAACTGCTGTAAAAACAACCCAATGTTCTTCAGTGAGAGAGCAAAAGGCTGTTATTTTCTACTCAGACCTTAGCTACAAAAAATAAGCAAAGAAATAAACAAAACCCCCCAACCAACCAACTAAAACCCCCCAAAGTCCCCACCAACACCCCATGGGAAAATATACTTCAGGAGTACTGTCAGTAAGGGATGCAATGCAACTGCTGAGTTTCTTCTATCTCTGTGGGTTTACAGATAGACTGAGAATTTTGCAAAATACATATCTCAAACTCTAAAGAGGTGTTCTGTAACCTGTCAGATTATTTTAACTTGCACATTGTATTTGACAAAATAATACCCCACCAAATAACAACATTACATAGCCAGATCTGACGGCTGTATTGCCCAGCAAATCCTGTTGAGAACTGTGAGCAGAATGCATACAGATAATGGTGTACTGAGTCACAGCCTCAGGCGACAGTCTCCGCTACCTGTCTCCAGCTCATCTCCATGGGAGAACTGTTGATCTCATCTACTGCAGAATCAAACAGGCACTTCACTTGTATAGAACAGTATAGTTCATTAACCACATTAATTTGTACCATTTGAAGAGCATGGTCTTTTCTGCCTTAAAGGCCACTTGAACATTTAAAGCTAAGTCAGTCAATGGCTCCATAACACCAAATTAGAAAACATAAATAATACAAAACCTGGTAAAAGCCAACAAGATGATAATTAGTACCTACAGTTATTAACAGTCTAGTTTTTAATACAATATTGTGTGGAAAGGGGTTTTTGCATTGATTAACTGGCCTTTGGTTTAGCATCTATAAATCCTGTTACTCTAACAGCATATAGAAAGCCAGTTCTGGAGGTATTCTGAACTTTGTTGGTGCAAGGTAACCCACATCACTTGGGGTAAAAAAATAAACTAAGCAATGGTGCAGAACAAAAATACTGATAAACTCTGTTGTAACATCATTAGTTAAAATGTTAACTCTTGGTTCTCCAGTAATTTACACTAAAACGGCTGACGTACAAAACCAAGGCTATCAGCTAATGAGGAAACCACACAATATTTGTCCTACGTCCATTTAGGTAACTATTTCTAAAGCATATACTCCATGTGATTTTGTTACGCAAAAGACATAAGAATACTCTTATCTGAAGCATCTGATAATTTCTTCTTCAGTGAAGTTCTCCCCCTCTTGAACAACAATTACTGCATTTTCCTATAATTTTTAGTTCCATAAGGCAGTGCTCTCAAGGAGAACTTTATGAGAAGTCTGACTGAATTTTTTTTCTCTGAAAAATTGTTTAATGAAGGCAAAATACTTACTACATAACTGATGAACCCAAATAATTTCTGCACTTTTAAGATACCGTTCTTTACATGAGTTATAATAATTCCTTTTAAATACTGCTGTTTCCTGGAAGTCTGAGTAATATCTTCAATTTTCAACAGCTTTTGCTTTTTTTCAATTGTAATAGAAACCACCAGCCCAGATATAGGACATTCTACCAACTTCTGTACAAATCCAATACATCTTTTTTTGTGTGTGTTTTGGTAACACTTTCAATCTGGTATTTTGTGATTTTTTAAAATTGTTGTAGTTCGATTATTTGTTTTGTGTTGGCTTTTTTTAAAAAAAACAACAAACAAACTGAACATCAACATTAAATTTCCACTGTGGTAATTAGTGATATTTCTTTTTGCTTCACCATTATAATTCTGCCTAAATACTGAAATACAATACAATACTAAAATACAATTAAAAATACACTCGACTTTTAACTACACGTAAATAGTCTGTAAAAAATTTCTGCTATGTTTTCAGACTCACTTTATCATATCAGAACTCTAATTAGAGCCTGACTATCTGTTCTTCTATTTGAAAGTGAAGAAAAAAATTCTTTACTGAGCTATGACTAAGAGTCTTTATGATATAATTAATTTTATAATTATTCTCAGTAACAATGATGATCAGACACTGTTTAACATCACTTTTGTCAGTATTATTAAAAACAATGATCTCAATGATAAGATCAATGATGAGAGAGTTTTGACTTTAACAGAAGCACAGAAGTGTCCCTTACATTTTCATCCACTATACACTTGGAACTATCATGGAAATAACCCAAATTAAATATTCACAAGTGTGATCAGTCTTAGGTAAGTGAAATATTAATACAGTCACATCACTGTGATGGGACTGAAAACAGGAAAAAACCCAACGCCCGTCTAGTCTAGGCTTATTACTTCTACAATAATTTACTCCAAGAAATATAAAGTCATTAGAATGATATCCCTGCCAGGAATTCAGGTTGACAGCCCATTAGCACAAAATGCTGCTGGTTGTGAACCTATGCAAGCTAAAACAGTCTTGAAAATTCAGTGTGGCATGTCAGGCTTTCCTCATGAAATATTTTAACAAACAAATTAATCATAGTAGCAGTGCACAATTATGTCATTGTATAGCTGCATTCATCCTGAAGGACCTCAAGAGTAAAAACAGAGGACCAAATTTTCAGAGAAGCCAGGACAGAAGAGTCTCTCCCTGTCCTCCTCCTCCTGAAGACAGACCACATCTTCCTTGTTTATGATTTCTGGAAACTGTTGAAGTCTTTAGGACATGCCACCGCAAATGCCAGCGATTAAAGAATATGGCTGCTGCTCCAGGATTGTAGACAGGGTATGGAGAGCAGTAGTTGGAGAATTAGTGAATGTAGGACAACAAAAATATTTTATTTTCCCTACTGTGACTGATAACCAAAACAGAGATAGCAAATAGCAATAGATGTTTGCTACCAAACAGAAAGGAAAATGAAGAGATAGAAGTTGCCCTTTGAGTAGAAGTACCAGCAAGACAGTAACAGTCTTGCTGTGATGAAAGATATAAACCTTCCTTCTGACGAAATTCAGAAAGAAGTCACCAAAGCCATAACTGAGTGTTCCTCAAAAAAGTAGGTTTCCGGAACAGGACAGAAAACACCTGGAGATTCCAAGGGAGCAACTGCTTACTTGGTCAAACTGACGTCATCAGACTACCCTTGTTCATGCAATTGTCCTTCTGACCTACTTTTTCCCCTGAAAGTCTCTTACTGCTGTTTATTTAGCTTTCTATGTACTACACTGCCTGTCAGGAAACACTGTCTAGACCATAGAGTAACTTTCATTACAACATAAAACTAGTAAACATTTGCATTTAAATACTAGCCATGAAGCTTAGCCAAGAATAGAAGAGATTAACCCACAATTTTTCTTTGCTGAGCATTGTGGCTGGGCACAAGGAAAATAAAACGTTTTTATTGTCTTATATTCATTAGTTCTACATCTACTGTTGTATGTATTTATTAGTTTGCACTTTTGTAAGTATAAATATTTTATACTAATGCACAGAAGAAAGTGTATTTTTTACTAGGCTTTCTATATCTAGTCCCTATTAATCTGAATAATGTACCTAAGTCACTTACACAGCTTTTGAACAAATCAGTTTTTCATGGTTACATGAAGCTCTGAAACACGAGTGCATTTTTCCAGCAGTAAATTTTGTAAGTGTTGGAGTTGTGACCCATCAGCAAGTAATTAATGATAATTCAGGAAAACATGCTAGTTCAGGTAAGAGGAGTGCTCTCAAGTGTCAAAGCACTCATATTTTGAAAGCTTCAATTAAGATAATTCGTAAAATCTGTTGATAAAGGGATCAAGTTCATTAAGTTTTTGTGCTGCAAAGAACTCCATGTTCAACTCTCCAGCAATTCCTTTATCCAACAGATATGGTTACCCTTCGCATACTAGGGGTTCATTTTTCTTTAGAACTCCCACTAATTATAAAGATTGAAATCACTTTGTAACAGAACTGTTAAAAGTTACACATTTACTCTATGCTGCTCTTTAAAGACAGAAGCATTCAAACAAAACATGAACCAGGTATTCATCCCAAAACACACGTTGAATTTAATATAACACATGTATTCAATATATTCAAGGGACATTTTATCTTCCCCCCCAAAAAAATTCAATGAAGATACAGCCAAATTGAAAACAATTCAATTTTTTTTTCTTAACAGCCCAAAAACTCAGTTTCTTCACTGAAAGGCAACCAGAAGAGAAAGTCTCACGTGAAGCCCTTAAGCTTCCCATCCTTTCACCTCCTTGACTTAGTAGAAGTAGTTGAAAATACTCCTGCCCCCAAGAGTAGGCAGAAGCTTTTTCCATTGCTAGAGAAAACCAGAGAAGGAAAGGTAAATCAGACCCCTTGCTGCTGTGCTTCACAGCCCACATAAATTACAGCAATGGCATTAATATGGCAGGCCGTGAGAGGTGGAAGCTGGGAGGCTAAAATGCTGACCCTCAGGCTACTGGTGTTGGATGGATGGTAGTCAGCAGCAATGGAGTGGTACAACGGGTCAGAAGCCACAGATCCCTCAGCAAATCTTCAACTGAGACTGGTACATTTTGTATAATAATTATGTATCTCCAGCTTATTATAAGTTCCTGAACCGAACTGTAAGTGATGTTTGGAATATTTAACTGCTTTTAGTGCAGCACATTTTAAATCTACTGTTGTACCCATTAAAAGCCTTACAACCATTAAAAAACCAAACCTTTTCTTAAATACCCAGGAAAACAAAAGGTTATCTCTGCACAAATACCCCTCTTATCTGATGTGGGAACTACTTGACATTATCAAAGGATGCTTACCTGCTGGAAAGACTGTAAAGTCTTCTAGTTCACAGAATAAAAGATGTTCTGAAAATTAACCTAAACTTTCAAATCTACCACTTTTAAATTAAATATATAGCAACACGTGTTTATTTGTATCTTTTTAACATGATACAGTTTTCTAGTACCACAAGCTATCTTCCACACAAACAAGCTCCAAACTCTTTCTCAAAGTGTACTAAAAGAATGTCTCTGTGGGAAGCAACCGAGCACTAGAAATTCTTACATCTCACTCTAAGTGGAGAAGCTAACACAACATCACACAAAATGTCTGTAAATGCCTATTTCAGGCAATAATACTGATGCTGCCTTTCATTTCAGTACTTTTATGTCTACGTGTGTGCTATCACGCCTTTGTGTTTCACATCCAAGAGATTATTTTTCTGCCTTGATGGCATTTCAGACTGAACAAACCTCATGGCTTTCAAAGTGACCCTTTTATCACAACTGTGCCACTGTTAATATAGCTGCACTTTGGCATTCAAAGTAAGAGCACTGCCTGATTTAAACTTTAAATATCAAAATATCTTTGATACTCCTCAGGGCACAGCAATTATTTCCTCTGAGTTTTCTTTTGTTTACTTCATAATGTCAATTTAACACATGCTGAAAACACTCTTACTGTGTTTCTACTGTGTCTGTACTCAGCTGTGCTAGGAAAGACTTCACTCACACTCCATAAACCATGACAAGTATTATAAAACTCGATTATAAGACAAAACTCTCAAAAAAGATACAAAAAGTGAAACATTTTCTGAAATGGTCCGGTTTGTTAATGTTTCTTAGCTGTGACTGAAAATGCAATCACAATAAAAAGCAACAGTCGAAACATGAAGATCTCACTACCATAAAATTACTATATTTTTAAATTTCATCCAAGAGTAAATTTTATCAATTTCCCTTTCCTGTGATGAGAGCGTGACTGGAAACATACCTGTCGTGGGTTAAAGACTGCTTAAAG
>NW_010120305.1:0-40388 GCF_000699245.1 Pterocles gutturalis
AGGAGGGCCACAAAGATGATAAGGGGGCTAGAACACCTTCCATATGGGGACAGGCTTAGAAAGTTGGGGTTCTTGAGCCTGGAGAAGAGAAGGCTCTGGGGGGATCTTATAGCAGCCTTCCAGTACCTGAAGGGGGCCTACAGGAGAGATGGGGAGGGACTTTTTACGAGGGCAGGTAGTGACAGAATGAGGGGTAATGGATTTAAACTGGAAGAGGGCAGATTTAGATTAGATATTAGGAACAATTTCTTTACTGTGAGGGTGGTGAGACACTGGAAGAGGTTGCCCAGAGAAGCTGTGGATGTCCCATCCCTGGAGACATTCAAGGCCAGGCTTCTTGAGGCTTTGAGCAACCTGGTCTAGTGGGAGGTGTCCCTGCCACAGCAGGGTCTTGGAGCTAGATTATCTCTGATGTCCCTTCTGTTGTGGTTTTGTGCGGTGGGTTTGTCTGGTAGCAGGGAGGGCCACAGTAAAGGCTCCTGTGAGTAGCTGCTAAAGATTTCCCCTGAACTCCAGCTCTGCTGGTAGCAAGGGAGGGGCTGCAGTGCCGGCCCTGGTAAGTAACTGCTAAAAGTTCCCCTAGCTCCGAGTCTGCTCTGAAGCAAGGCAGGGGCTACAGTGGTGGCTCCTGTAAGTGTCTGATAAGGGTTCACCCCCACCTCCGGCTCCAAGGTTTAGTAGCCAGGGCAGTGGGGGAAGGAGTACGACCAAGCTAGCCCCTGTGAGAAGTGACTGGAAGTTCCCCCGGTTTCAGGCTGGACCCACCCCAGGCCAGGGCTGAGCCAACTGACGCCTCTGCGAATAACATATTTAAGAGGGGGCACAGAACAATGGCGGTGGGACGGCCCCCGGCAGGGCCTTGCCTGGGCGGACCCCCAGCAACCTGCCCGGCTTCTGTGAACCAACCTGCCATAGCCCAAGCCTCCGCCATGGCTCACTGGAGAGTCGCGTCTTCTCGGGAGCTGATGAAAGACCTGTGGCAGAGAGGGAAGTGGGAATTTGAGAGGGATGGCTATGTGGACGCTCAGTCAGAGAAGAGAGCAAGACGGAAGCAGAATGCCCTTGGAATTTTCCCCTGCAGCGTGGTGAAGATTCATGGTGAAGCACAGTTTGTCTCTTGGTGCAGCCCATGAGAAGATGAAGCCATGGAGGACCCCACGTTGGAATTTTCGGAGAAGCCCACGCCGGAGCTGGGCAGTCGTCAGGGGGCTATGGCCCCGTGTGGAAAAAGACTCATGCCTGTGCAGTTTGAGAAAGACTCTCCCATGAGAAGGGACCCCATGCTGGAGCAAGGAGAGACTGTGAGGAGCCCTCCCCTGAGGAGGAAGGAGCGGCGGACTGACTGCACCCCCCACTCCCTGCCCCCCTGCCCGTCGAGGTGGGGGAGGAGAAGGTACAGAACAAAGCCTTTGGGCTTTGGGAAGAAGGGAGGGGTGAGGGAGAAGTGCCTATTTAAGATGTGGTTTCTCTCTCTCATTATCCTGTTTCTTGTTGTAAATAGTTAATAAATTTAACTGGATTTTTTTGTTCTTCCCAAGCCGTGTCAGTTTCTTGCCCGTGACCCTAAGTGGTGAGTGAAACCCTCCCTGTCCCTGCCTCAGCCCACCAGGTGTTTAACAAAGGACTGTCCCTCTTGCCTTTCTAAACCACAACACCTTCCAACCCAAACCATTCTATGATTATACGAAAATCAGCATTTTGGGACCAAAAGCTAGGCTTTCACCTTTGGAAAATTTCAGAAGGTAGTGAAGAACATGGTTTCAGACTAACTGGCTGAATCTGGCAAATAAAAGGACTTGACCCAAGTATCTCCCATGCTGTTGAAAAGTGCCTTAGGTCCCCATCTGGAGAGCATATTTGACTCCAGATGTTCCAAAATAAGGAAATTCTGACCAACCAGCAGTACTGTTATTCCATTCTAATTATTCAAATGAAATTGCTCTTTAATCAGATTCATCTATATCAGTGAACTTTTGCTCACAGGTTTTTGCTCTACTTTGAGTTCTCTCTGTATGAAATATTCTTTCATGAGTCTATTTATCTCTTCCTCTAATCAATTGTACAATATACATACAAGAATTTGAGATCTTCACCTTCGATAAGCCATGGGCTGTTGCACGTGTCATCTACTGAAAATATTACTTTTTAAAGCTGAATTAGGTTGTACTTAAATCCTCTCAGTTAGCAGAGTCTTAATCTTTTAAATGTTTCTGTAATATTGTTTAGCCTCTTATCATTAATGGAGTTTAAGTGTAATCTCCTAGTACAGGGTGGTGCAGGAAGGGGAGAAAAGTGGAAGAACCCCCAAGCACCAGAACCACTGAAATCTGCTTTCCAACACATTTGTTTTGTATATAATGGCCTTTTCTGAATTATAAGACTGTACTATGAACTTATTACATCCCAGCAAATCACAAGAGATGTTTTGCATGAAATAATACTGAAAATTTTATGATTCATTAAGCCTTAGAGTATCTTAGCACAATATCTTAGCTATTTTCTGATGCCTCAGAAGGCAAGAGCTCCATTTTCTGCTTTTTCTGTTGTGTTTACAACACCACTCTCTGTGTATATGTCCTTTGATGTCTTTAATGAAAAGTAGATTAATGAGAATTTAATCTTCTTTGATGCATGTTGGGCTGAAATGGACTGGTTTTGCTCAAAAGTTGGCGGCAGGACACTTGCAAATTAGCAAAGTGATTTCATAGCTACCTTCCTGTATGAATAAAGAGGATGAAAGCATATTTTCTAGCCCCGATATAGCTTTTGTTTGGTTTTTTGGTTTTTTAATAATGGTGACTCTTCACAATGTCAAAATTGTTTCCTGTTCTGGGGTTTTAAAAATGTTTTGATAGATTTAGACAATCCTAAATTTAATTTCCACTTTTTCTTGCCATGATTGCAACTTTTGTGCTTGTTTTTCTTTCTTGTGATTCTTCTTATTACGGTAAAGTAGGAAAGTTCTTGTGAATAAAAGCCATTCTACCAGGAAAATATTCCTAATATTGCAGAAAAAAAAAATCAAAATTTTTAGGGAAATTAATATGAAAACCAATTTCTTTAAGTGTTACAAGAACAGAAGCTAAAATAGAGTCTCTGCAAGAGTAAGACACTACTGATGCAAATTTATTTCAAGTTGTTGTAAAAAACAGATGGTTTAGCTGATGTTTGTGTGACACTTATACTTGAAATGAATCAGCGCAAACAGAGTGCATCTCTAAACGTTGGCCTGCAGAGAAGACAAAATATGGTAGATGATAACCATGTTAGAAAGAAGAAACACATTTTTGAAAGTGTTAAAAATAATAGGACAAAACAATAGGTATTTTATATGTCCTTTTAAAGAACCACAAATGAACTACACAATTTGAAAAATCTGAGCTCAACACTGGTGGAAACTTTTTCCAGGAATAAATATCTATACTGAAGTGATGATAATTAAGATTTTCTAGAACATTGCTTTTTTTTTTTTTTTAAAAAAAAAGCAACAGCAGTTCAGTTTTCCCCTGTACTTCAGGTTGCATTTTTTCAGCCAAGAGTGAGGCCCAAAGATGGTTTAATATAATGAATCAGTTAGATCTTTGGATGGTAAGTACTATGACCTAATGTTGCACTCTTAGTGTATTTAGCCTCAATGAACTAGCTTTGGAATAGGACATTCATTGCTATTTTATGATGAAAACCAACGGTACAGCTACAATGAATGTATTTACATACTGTTAATTTCCACATAAATTAGTCTTCCAACTATGTATTTTCAACAGTTCCTCCAGAAGCATATTTAAAGCATCAGGAAGAGAAGCAGACTTTCTTATTATGAGGCAAGGTACTGCTAATTTTTTTTTCTCTCACTCAGGACAACAGCTATGTCACTGAGTGATAAAAGCTGTATAGTGGCAGTGTTATATACTTTGATATGTGCAAGTTACTGTGTGGGAGGATAACTGTCTGTCAAAAAAACAGAAGTATGCGTTACAAATTCTGAAAACATATTTATTAAGAAAAAACCATTTTGTTTTGTGGTAGTTAAATAAAACTGCACTGTTACTGTCTGAGGTTTCTAAAAAACCTTCCATTGGGATATAATTGAACTTCAGCAATTTTAATTAATATGAAATGACTACATGACTGTGCTTTACCTTACTGAAGTAGGTTAACATGTTAAAACACCACATTAATATTATTTTATTTTGCCCTGGTTTCAGCTGGGACAAAGTTAACTTTCTTCATAGCAGCTAATAGGATGCTATATTTTGGATTTGGGTTGAGAAGAAGGCTGGTAACATACTGATGTTTATAGCTGTTGCTAGGACAGTCAAGGACTTTTCAGCATGTCATGCTTTGCCAGCGTCTCCAGGTACAGAAAAAGCCAGGAAGGATAGCCCACAATTATTAGCCTAGAATTCAACCTTAGGCTTATGATTAAGACCCAAATTAGCCAATAGTCTATTCCATATCATGCACATCATGCCCACTATATAGATAGGGAGCTATCCAGAAGCTTTCACTCTCTCAATTGGCTCTTGATCTCTCAGACTCTTGGGCTCTTCTCTTTTCCAGGATTGCAGTTTTCAGATTCTTTGTTCTGGGATGATCAGCCAGGAATGGGCTTAACCTTGATCATTGGGTGGTGAGCAGTTTCACTGTGTATCAGTCATTTGCATATTTGTATATTTGTATATTTTTATATGTGGGTATTATTATTACTATTATTGTTATCATTATTCTTTTCATTTTTATTGTAGTTTAGTTATTAAATTGTTCTTATCTCAACCCATGAGTCTCTTTTCCTTTTATCGCTTTAATTCTCTCCCACATCCCCAGGAGGAGGGAGATTGAGCAAGTGTCTGCATGGTATTGTCTGCTGCTAGATGGGTCAAATCACGACATCTTTTAAATGTGGTGATGATTATACCACTTCAGTTGTCTGCTGCTTTTGCAGAAAATCTCAAATACCTTTTTTTTAAACAAAATATATATTTTCCATTTCAAATCTGCTCCAAAAAGAGCTTAGAGAAATGAAAACGGACAGTAAATAATACAGGCATTGCTTTTACTTTTATTGTGCTTGGTGAGTTACAAGTAGCTGGTGTATGAAGAGACATTACTGAAAAGTAGAGCACAGAGGCATCTCATTCTCAGTTAACGCACTGCTTCCTTTAGATACAACCTTCTCTCTTACACAAGCGATGTGGAGGAAACGTAGCAACAGAATTCTTTCTCTGTTGCAGATTGGTCCTACATTTAAAACATGTTCCTGATGAGATAGTTTAGATCTCTTTTACAGGGAGATGTAAGATGACTAAGTAACGTAGTGTAGCTCTGCCTCTCTATGCCAGGAGTACTGACTATGCATGAGTGAAAGCAAACATTTATAGAGAGACCTACAGGGTTAAAGGACTTCCAGTTGTGAATTATTAGATCGTTTCACAAAGTAGACCCAAATGGGAAAAGCTAGTGTCTTTCAGTCACTACCAGTCTCTAACTTAGTGTGAAAAAATAATGTTTCTTCTGAAAACTTCAATAATTTGATATTGTACAATATTTGATATAGTACAACTCATACATGAATTTCTGTATGTGCAGTGACATTTCTCTTTCTTCTTGTTCAAAAGCTGTTGAAACAGCCATGGGTGCTCATTACTCATTGAAAATCCAATTAAATAGGGCAAATGTCAATAGTTAAAATGGTTTTTGTTAGGTATTTCATGCCCTCTACCAGAGGTGCATAACAGGAAGAATATATTTTCAGGTTACAAGGCAAAGTTTCTCAACTTCTTGGAACAGTTTTATAAGCATCAAATCAGGAGAATTTTCCCTCTTTCTTGCACAACAAATTCTTAAGGAAGGAGGGCTCGGTGAAGATCAGAACTGAAGGAGAATTTCTCATTAGTTAATCTTGTTTCCAGCCCACGAGAGATCAGTGTTTTCAGTCCTGAGGTGGTGATTTGACAAGGACAGGATGACCGGCAGAGCTTAAGTCTAAACAAAACACTCAGCTAGCTGCTTTAGTTTTTCCTCTGGTGCTTTTTTCAATAGCATTGTTTGTTGTTGCATGCAGTTTATTTGCATAAAAAAGACAGTATACAGGATTTATGGGATGTGAGTTCGGCTCTAGGAGTTCATTTCTGTTTAGCCAAGTCTGCCCAGTAAACTCCCACTTACCACATGACACAGTATCAGAGCTTCCTCAGTTTAATAATCCTCAGCATATTTTTTCACCATTCTCCTTTTGGGGAGTTGTAAATTATAGCAATGAATGTCCAAACGAGGCACAATTACACACATTCTGCTATTAAGAGGCACCAAAAAAAAGCATATGCCATCACAGTGGTGTTTGCCTTTTTGAAAACTGGGTGGTCAATATGCCATGTTTTGACAAGCAGAAATAGTTTTGCAACAGGATAACATTCACAATCATTACGGGAATTCAGTGTCATTTTGCTTTTCATTTCCCCGTAGCACACTGAGAGGTTGAATGACAACAGATTGTCAGGAGACAGAGTTAATTGCGTATTATTGAAAAGTAGATGGATGATATGAAGAATAAATGTGTCAAAGAACTCTTGTGACTTATTAGTGATCCAGACTAGGTGGATACAAGGGAAAAATTATTTTGTAGTGAACAAAATGAGTTCAAACACCAAGGAGATGAAGCACTAGAATAAAAGTAGTTTAGTCCGACTTATTCGCACTATGAAGAGATTCTGATCAATATACTGTAGCAGTTACAAAAAAAATATTTACCCAGTATACAGTATCATCAAATGTACAATATTTTTTTGAAAAAACCAGCATACATGGTTTCAGCTATCCCAATGAGTTGCATGTGTATACCCAGTAGTTTCTCCAGATATCAGCCACCTCATACAGCTAGAAACTTGTCCCTGTAGGCACAGGCATGTGCATCTACTTCACAATAGTTATATTTACACAGATTCTAAAAGCCTCTGAGTGGACCAAATCATTCATTAGCCACAACAGAATACTATTGTTCTATGAACGTCTCATATAATAGCCATTCTCTAATTTATGCAGTGAAAACCTGAGTGGGAACCTAAATAATTCTACCTAAGTACCTGTGTTATCCAAATAACTCTAAAACGTTAGAGGTGCTCAGTGTACTGAGCTGGGTGTGTCACTGTCTGCCCTTGCATCTTGCACTGCTCCTTGGTTCGGGGAAGGCAGGTCTGGACCACTCCAGTAAAGTTCCACCTCACTGTCTCTAGTGGGACTTTCTAGGCTAGAAACTGATCATGGACTTCTGAAAGAAAAAATTCTCAAACTGCAGCACATGAGAAAAACATACTGGAGGAAAAACATTGCTTACTTTATTCTTCCGGGCTTAAGCCGGAGAAGGAGCAATTATTTTATTGATATAAAATAGTGAGGTAATAAAGTTCAAAGGTTAATGTGACAGTGATTTAACGAGATTTGATGGAAAGGTACGCTTGATTGTAGGGGAACGAGAAGATGCTGAATTAGGAATTGATTTCTAGGATATGAAGCTTTTTCCCTTAAGAGGCCAGAAGAAGAAGGCTTTGCCCTTAAGCAAAATGGAAGAGGAGGTGGTGGAGGACCTGACATGGCTGGAAGGAGAACTGACTGGAATGTAAACAATGGAAAGATCCAGATGTAAACCAGGGAATGAATTATCTAGAAAATAGTGTGTTGTTTTTAGTTAATAGCCAATAAAAAGTTTTGTAGGTGGCATATTCACAGTAATGAAAGACTACAAAAGTAGTTGTAAATGAGCAATAAGTTCTACCGGAGTTCTCTCTTTGATCCTGCCATTACACTTGATTTGAACTAGCAACATGAACACAAAATTTCCATTTGTCATCCTGTGGGGTGCTGTAAGAGAAAATAGAGACTTGTTTCAGTGGAGAGAGTCCAAACAATTTACCCAGTTAAAAAGAAGGAAAAATCCATTGTGCACTAATTTGTGTTTTTTGCACCACTGCTATCAGTAGCTTCCCAGGCAAGTGGGCCATGAGGTTTAGTCAAAGTCATGGTCCCAGTACCAATGGATGGTAAATTGACCATCACAGGCTGTCCTGGCTGTAAAGTTGTTGAATGTTCTCTTTTCCCAGGAGACAAAGTACTAAGCTCAGTTCTTACAAAGAATTGCCAACTTAGAGTGCTTCCAGTAGGCCTGTATCAATTATTTAATTGATGGAGTACTTTGGGAAGTCACATATCCCCCATTGAGCCTCGTCTGGTTTGAGATTATTTTTCAACAAGTGTTTAGCTCTTTCTACTATGCTGTTTGATTGAGGGTAGTATGGGGTGTGGAATACCTGTTTAATTCTCTCTTGTTTTTCCCAGTCTTGCACTTCTTTATATGAAAATGGGAATGATTATGACTTTGGATGACATCAGGAGTAGGAACGAAAATAAAGCCCTTGCACTGTATTTTGCCCATTGTCTTTCCAAAACTTAGCCACCATAAGCAAGACAGAGACTACTTGCACTCCTTTGGGAATGTGTCAATATCCCATAGTGGATCTGAATGGTCTGATATAATCAATTTGCCATGCAGACCATAAAGCTTTTACTTCATTAATATTAGGGGTGGTGTTTTAGAAGGATGATCTGCTTGCAATTTCAATCTCCACTGAGGACATTCTGTAAGAATATTTTCACTAGTTTTCCTGACTATAGGCCAACCTTTATTTTGTGCAGCAAAGTGCTTCTTTGCCTGTGCAGCTCAGGTTTTGATATAACCGTTCTCCCCATAGATACCACTCAGGCTGTAAGGTGACCTTGCTAAATTTGAGTTAGCTCATCTGCCTTTTGATGCCACTTTGTGACAGGTTGATTATCCTTAGGATGAGGTTTTACCCTTCCTACCTTGAAAGGTTTTTTCTTGGCTATATCTAGTAATAGTTGCCAATCTTTCTTTCTCCAAACTGGGGATCTGTTTACTTCCCAGTTCAAGGTTTACCTTCGACAGAGCCACTGTGTGGCACTGGCCCACACATCATGAGAGTCTATAGACACGTTTTTTTCTTCATTCTGTGTTGCCAAAACAACAGCTCTTATTTCTCCTGATTGTGCATTGACTTTGCCACCTTCTACTAACTTGTTTGCTGGTGGTAATACCTAGGGTAAGAGTCTCATATTACCATTCACAATTTACCCTTTTTGCCAAAGCATCCATAAAACAAATGTTTTCTGTTGGTGTGCCCTCAGTGAGTGGTGGTGCATCTAAATGGGCAAAGATTTAAAAGGTTGTTGCAACTGATTTCTTCTATTAAATTAAATGATCCTCTAGTTTGTGCAGGTTGTCAATGATGAATTTTCTCATTTTTTTTAACTGCTTGGAGTAAAGATAAAAGTCCCTTTTCCCATTCAGAGTATCATTGTTTTCTTTCTTTAAATGTAGTTGAGCCAAACAATGAAGGTCTTTTTGGCCCGTCAGGGACAGCTTGGAACAAGTAACAATAAATAGTATATTCAGCGCAACCCCATTTAGCTGTAATAGGGTTGTGAGGGTGTAGTGATCCCAGTGGCTGGTATGATTTTAATTTTTCAGTTAGCTTTCATGACCTGTTTTTATTCTAATTTCCACTCTGAGAGTTTGCCTTTCTGTTACAGTGAGTGTAATGGATGAGAAATTATAAGAAACCCAGGCACAGGCTTCCTCCAATATCCTAAAGTTCCCATTTGTTGTTGTAACTCCTTCCTTGTTTGGGGCATTTGCAATTCTTCAATTTTTCTTAAGGTATCTGGGAGGAATCACTGCACTGCCTGCTGTCCACCAAATACCTAAAAATTGTACTTCTTTACTTCGTCCCTGACATCTTCCAGGTGGAATCTCAAGTTCTGCTTTATTTAGTGCTTGCCACACTGCTGCTGCTGCTCCTTCCCCCACCTTCTCAGGGGAAGTTCCTTCAATCAGAATATCATCTATATATTGGCACAGTTTCACAACTTGAGGGACTGAGACTGTCTGTTCAGCAAGTACAGCAGAAGTAATTGTGGGTGGATGTGTATATCCCCATCTGCTAAAGGTATACTGAATTCCCTCCTAAGTGAAAGCAAATTTCTCTTTATCTTTCTCCTTCAAGGGAACCATAAAAACCGCATCTTTTACATCTATTGCCACCATCCATGGATGTGCAGCTGCTTGCAAATTATCTGTTAGTTTGCAATGTTTGGTACAGCAGCTGTCAGTGGGGCTGCATTAGCACTGAGAAGCCAACAATAACCTGTTAAATGCCACCTCCCCTCTGGTTTCTGAACTGGCCAGAGAAGTGATTTATACCGGGAGTGGATTCTGGAGATAATTTTTGTTTCTCCAAACCAGCAATGACTTCACAAACTCCATTTTGTGCCATAACAGAAATTTGGGTACTGGGGTACATTAGTAGTTTTTGGATCAGGGAGTGCAGGAGGCGTACAAAGTATGCACACTATAGTTTCCCTATTTCTACTGAAGCTGGGACCAAAGTTTGAGCCAAATGAACACATGCAGTTGCCAGGTTTGTCCATTTAAAACATCAAAACCTAATATATTTTCATGATGGTCTTTAATTGCAAAGCAAGTAGTCAAGGTGGGCTTCTCAGCTGGGAGCCATAAATTAACCTTGGTAGTTTGACACACAGCACTCCCTCCATTGACATCAGTAGTCTTAACACTTTGCCATCTGGATCGCATGCCCAGCTTCTTGGCGTCTTGTGTTAGTACTGAAATTTGTGCTCCCATATCTATTAAATACTTAATTGTTCTCAAGGACCAACTGGAATTTAAATGTATGTGAAGTTCTTCTTAACACGTATTCTGATACACATGTTTATTTTTTAAAGCACTACATGAAAACCAGAAAGTTGAATTATTTGTGAATAGTTTCAGGCCGGTTCAACATAAAGTTGAACAAAATTGCTACTAAAAATGAGGAAAAATTCAGATCAGCAAGCATGTATTTCAAAAGTTTTCCTCCAAGATCCTCCCTGAAAATGATTTATTCAACTAAAAACAGAGAAATCAGTAAAAGACTAGAATTGTTTTATACCATTATTTCAGTGATGTTCTAAATTACTTTTACAGAATGTTTGGTAAACAATGGGCTAATTCTGGAATTCACAACCTGTACTATAAAAAGTTAGTAAAACAAGTCCTTCTAGATTTTGGAGGAAACATGTGGCTGAGACAAGCCATTATTTCTTTTGTTTTTTCAAGTCTTTCTTACTTGGGACTAAAAAAGGTAGTAAAAATCACTGAAAACTCCTGTCCTAACTGTAATTAATTTACTCAAGCATATCAAAGCACGCTCCTGACATCACTGTTGTACCAATGCACTTGACGTGACCTTTTCAATGTTCTTGTCATGTAGTGTTTCTGGAAGAGATACAAGTAGGAAAAACATCAGCACTCAGCCTCTAGAATTATATCATTCCTTCAGATTAATCCATTTCTAACACATAAGATTATGATACAAGTGGTAGTTGTCACAAGTAATTTAGAATCTATGATGATGATATTCTCTTATGTATTTCACCTCAATATTCCAGCAAGATTGAAAAAAACCCCAAACATCTGCTGGAGATACAGACACACCGATAGTAAGTGTTTTTAGGGTCTGCAGGAAGCCAGGTCTTCCTGACTTCCAGCCTTTTACTCTAAGCAGGCCTTTACACATCAGCACAGCACCTTTTGTCTGCTTGGAATATTACGCATGCAAATTCCTCTGCCATCTAACCTAGCTGACCCTATATGTAGCTAGTCCATACAAAGAATGAAAAGATGACATTTATTGTTAGAAAAGAAGAAAAAAGAAAAGAAGACACATAAATGTCCAATCATTTGGAAGTCTGTGCCCTCCAAAAATCGTAGATTGTTATTCATACCAGAATTGTGTAATGGAGCTTGGTCATTGGTATCTCACAGGTACCCTGGAGTTAAGATATTTTTCCAATAATAATGATAAAAATATAAGCAAAAGGGTACCTAAATTATCTTCTTTAAGATTAAGACTTAAATTATTTATATCAAATTTTGAAGAATTCTTTTTTTTCTGCATGCATCTCATTCTCCCTCCAACAAATCAAAAGGCAGAAGTGTCAGAAAAATGACTGCAGTAATTTTGATGTGTTTAACACCCATGTAGTTTGAAATGATGTAAGGCTGCAACTAATCACAAAACAAATTTTTCTAATGTTAAATATTATAACTTTACAGGAATAAAAAAATTTAAAAAACCATCTCTTGCTTTAAGTACTCTAAACAAGATTGGGGTGTTTATTAGAAGGGTCACTTGGAACTTTTTGCAAATTTCCAGTGCCAGGTTTGGTCAGCAGCCCCCAGAAGGCAGAATACCATTGCTGAGCTTGCTCAAGCCACCTCTCATCCCTTTACTGGCAGATGTCTTTTTTTAGCTGTAGGTGAAACAGGAAGGGGCAACAACATCAGAGCGATTCTTTTTCAGCACAACCCGAAGACATTTATTTGAAAAATTGGTGCTTCATTTCGGCCATTTGAGTCCACAGTTCTAACCAGACAAGACCTCTGTGTTCTGAATAGCTCCGTGAATATTACCATAGGGTATAATAGCATCTTTTCAGCTTTGTGTACACAGATCTTCTGTAAGAGCTCACCTAAATGCTATCTTTGTATCATACTTAAGTCATGAGCATTTGGATTTGTTGTTCCTTAGCATGATTTAAACAATGCATTTAGCTAACCTTCCTCTTTTCTAAGAATTTGATGAGAGACCTGAAAACAATTTGCCTAAAATAACCTTTGAAGGCAGAGTAATCATTTAGTGATAAAATGTGCAGTAATTTCCTTAATAAACTCTGTTGTTTACTCACTAAAGTTAATAGAATGCATCTGACACATCTGATTTACAAAGAGCAAGGGTAAGTGCAGGTCATACTATATCACCGCGAGCTGCGACAGCCACTGCATAAGGAATTAACCACAACCAAAAAGAGCTCAAAAATCCACATTCCCCCTTTCTGAACCTCCATAAAATTCAGTCTAGAGACAACAAATTTAGGAGTTCTGTGGAAGAGTAAGGTGGGTTTTCTGCACATGCAAATGACCACGTGGTACAGTTTACAAGAGAGGGACAAAGACCACAAGGGCTGCTGAGAATCAATCATTTGTTAGGTTAGGGAAGAGTAATCACACTGCTTATTCATCATCCCTCAGAAGACACTTTCTGCCCCAAACTCATTTCTTCTTATTGTCCCTATATTTAGTTAAGGAAAATGTAAACTTTCTTCCTAGATCATAGCTTCTTACAAGTTTCCTTGTGCAATTTAATTAGATATGATTTGTCAGACTTCACATCCTTCTACAGTAATTTCTTAAGTGTCTACTTATATTTGTGCAAATCCAATCTATAACGTAGCTTTAGTCTTTGCTCTGCTATTTTGTGGTGTGCAATGTCTCTAAAGAGTGCTTTATTTCACATATGTCGCAATTCAGCAGAAATGTAGTGTTACATGTGTAAAATGAGAGCAGGGAGATTTTAATTCATTCTTCCAGTAGTCTTCTTCCCTGTGTTGCCTTAGACTTTCTAGGGTTTTAGGAGAACTTTAAATTATAATTGTTAGGGGCATAAGTTATATACAAGAACTTCCAGCAACTTGTGGCCATTACATAGCAGCATTGCAGATAATCTAATATATGTGTGATATTTAGCATTAAGTCATTCATGTATTGGATGCTGCTCTGGACTGTTTGTACTGCACATGCATGTTGAATCAGGACACAAAATGCATTTCAACTCTTGCAATGTTGTTATCAAGTATTATTTTCATAGCATTTCTTTTTTCTCCCCTTTTTTTTTTCCTGTGGCATTCATGCACAATCCTGCCAGAGTCAGGACTGGATGGGTGAAAAAGGCTGCCTATTTGGTCTGCAGGGATATGCACTCTGGTGCGTAAAGCAGCAGTAAGAAAACTAGTGAATGCAAAGAGCTTCCTACATTTTAACAGTACTAGTTCATGCAATGTCTCCAAACTATATCCAAAAGGAATTCAGTTTTAGCTGTGCACTAATTGCCACTTAATGGTCTTATTCTTCACAAAGGTTAGATTACTGGAAACTGATGTTGCTCAGAATAACCCTATTTTAATTTTAATTAACATATGGTAAGACACTACAGAGAAGGCATTTCACAGGTTAAATTGCATTTTGTGTTGTAGTCTAAGCCTTACCTTTCTAAACACTAGAAAATTCTTTTAAAATTAAAGATATACACTTAATTTAGAAGAGTTAAGAATAAGGATTAATGATCCAGATACATTTCAAGCCAACAGGATAAATTTGTTTTCATGTGGTGAATATTTTGGTAAGAGATTATGCTGAAATCTACAAGAAAAAAAAAATGTTTGAGGTTTTCATAACTTCTAATGTGTCATGTCTGATGTGATTAGAACTAAAACACTACCCTTCAGTTCAGGCTGGTATTTTTCAATTTTTAACAAAGTAGAGTTCTATTACATATGAGATGTCCAAGGAACAATTAAGGATTTTTTCGACAAGTGCCTAATTCTGTAGTGATTTTCAACTTTAGTAAATCAAAAATTGCCAGTGACTGAAAAATATACCCAAGAATATTAGTAAGTGACATCTAGCTCTGTGTTCTAAGTACAACTCTTTATCTTCTTTCTGGGAAGAAAAAAGCTCTTTACATCTCAAAACACAAGTTTACATTTATTAGCACTTAGAAACATGTTTCAATTACTTATACCAACCTAAGCATCTACTTTTCCTATTTAAATCCTTACACATAATATTTTAAAATACTTTCTTCTGTGACTTTGTTTATATAATAGCTATCTAACACATCAGCAACATGTGAGTTGCCAATTCAGTAAATGCGCTAGCTGTTAACAGCCACAGTAAGGACTAGCAAGAACTTATTTGTCCATCTCTATCTCCATGTTTCCCATAATTTTGTTGTTGCTGTTATTTTGTTATATAAATAGTTCACAAAAGAGATAAAGTGAGAAAACTTCTGAGCTGTGTCTGGTTAACCTGTCTGTTAAGTTACAATGAGAAGAGGGAAAACAAGCATTTCAAAAGTTACCAAACAGTTTAATCCCAATATTCACATCTTTCACACTTCAAGTAGCAGTAGAGGTGCAATAGAGGAGTAACACCTTAAGGAGGACTATACTTAAACTCTTTTCCAATAAATCCTGAATCAAGCAAAATAAAAGACAGGACTCTGGAGCTCTACCAGCCCAAGCTGTTAGTGTCATCACTAGCATCTATGTGTGAGAAAGAGATGACTCAGAGATGCTTAGCTCATTTGAGAGGATTTACAGATTTTGACATTTATTGTAATAACACTCATCCGTGCATTTTCTTACTTCTACTAGATAAAAATTATAAAGATACATCTTTTCCATGTTAAAAAAATTGGAAAAAATGCAGCAAATCATTTTCTATACTTATTCCTACTAAACGCTACATGGCGAAAAAGTTCCTCAGAAACAAATGAAAAGCCTTGTGTGTATTCTTTGGGTTTGCTCATATGTCATTAAGAGAACACATCAGAAGGAAAACCGGAATAATTTAACTGGGTAGCAAATCTCTGAATGTCCTGGATGGTTATGATCTGTTTTTTCCCAGGCTGTATGGTAGATTTTTTAAAAAGATCAACAACTAGAATTTTTTTGACTGATGTTTGCTGTTCTCACAGAGAACAATGTAAAGTTCACAACAAGATGTTGATTTTTATAATACACCCTCTCTTTTTCACCTTTGTATAACTTTTACATATTAACATTTATCAAGTTTCCCAGCTTGTTCTTCTTGCTTAAAAGGTCTTCATATAATCACTTTGATGCCGTAATCTATACTCCCCTGAATTCCAGATCAAATGTTTACAGCTCTTACTTGCTACTCTTCAAGCCTGTCCTCTTCTTACTGTGAATTTAGAATTAATTTATTTGCTCAACCTAAACTTTCTATTCCTAGTTTTCCTTCTCAAGCCTGTATTTTTCTTAGAATTTAGAGTCACTCAACTTCATAGAATCATAGAATGGTTAGAGTTGGAAAGGACCTTAAAGATCATCGAGTTCCAACCAGAAACCCAAAAGAATGGACTTCCATGCTAAACAAATAATAAAAACCTCATAATATTTTAAAGTAAGTACGCTTACTGGAAAAACCTAAACTCTGTGTCTCATTTGTATAATGTATGGAACAGTTTAAAAACATCATCACATAACTACAGTTTCTTATGATGTGCTCAGCTTGTGGCAGGTAGTGTCATTCATTTATAGCTTTGTTGTTGCTGTTGTTCACTGTGTGGTCAAACTTATATTAAAAACTTGCGCAGTTCCTGCAAGCCAGATATGAGTTAATGTGTAAGCAGCTGAATGCAGCATTCTGAAGAAGGAAGTGAATAATAATAATGTTGCGAAATACTGCTGCATCCAATTGCTAATTGTTTCCTGATGAATTTGACAGCTGCAAGACATAAGATAATAGAGCCTACATAGCTGGTTATTTTCTAGATTTATTACTCATTCCATTTGATCAATGAGCGTTTATTCTTTCTGAGAGTTGCCTTCTTCTCTATGAAAATTGTTGGTCTGAATTGTATTGTTCCACTTATTATATTAAATATATATGGAAATAAACACAATTTTTTTATGGTCATGCCTACATTGGAGAAATTTGCATACTAGTGACTGAGATGTTTCTGTAAATTGAACTAAAAACACATTCCTGAAAATGCACAGCAGTATTTACCAGGAAAAGATGACTGTTAAGTTGTGATATGATGGATTCAATTTCATCCATTTTGGTTTTGTAAAGACAATTACCCTGCACACCCAATGGCAAAGAAAGCAAATTGCATTCATGTAATTAGTTGGATTTTATTTTCTCAGCTGTCCTGCTGCAAATTCTTTAATGAAGACAGGTCCTTCCCTGAATGTTGCATAGCTTTTTTTGTTTGGTACTTGTGGAGTACAGCTCTTACTAATTCTTACTTACTGCTACTAATGTCCAATTCAATCTGTAACTAAGTTGTTATTTCTTACAGTACTCCATAGAAGAAATATTAATAAATGTTTCCAAAATTAACACTATAAAAGCACATATAAGGGGACATTTTCACAAACTACTGCATGGAAGATTCATTGCTTATCTACCGTTACTTACTAAGCTGATGAAGACAAGACAATAATAGGATGTGTTAATACCATTTATCATTCAAGTGAAGCGTAGATAAACTACAGTGAAGGAAAGCAGTGAGCACTACATGGCAAAAATCTGAGTGGTAGTAAATCAACATTCACCTGCTCTACACCTCTGTTCTGTCTATGAGCATATCCAAGAATTCTTCTCTCGAATGTTTCTGAAGCTACCCAGCCGTCTGAAATTCTCCTGTTGTAATAAAACAGAAGGGAATAGTTAACAGATCATCTGTTTTGCCAGTACTTGCCCAAACTTTACACTGGGACTGAATACTGCTGTTCTCATTCAGTAACTTTGACTGTTTCAGTATTTAATTCCCATCCACAAATATAACAGCATAAAAGTGTTCATTTAGGTGCATAAATATTTACAAATCCAGAAACTGTGAACTTTCCTTGTCCCACAATATTATTAAAGCAGCTGTCTAGCCATAAAGACACTGAATTTCAAGTACTGGACTTCTGTTTCTTCCTAAAGGAGACAGACTTGGTATATTAAGTTAACCTTCTTTATTTGCAAATGGTTTTGTATACAAAGACTACTTATCCCTCTGGCAGATAAATGATGGATAGTCTCCAACTTGGAATTTAATTTTAGTACACTAAACATTCAAATTAGCATTTAGTCTCATTCTCCTTTTGCATGTTTTACTTATCGTTGAGTATTTTACAAAAAATATTTTTAACCTAGTAATAATTAGAATCTCCAGGCATACTTGTGTTGTGAACCATACTCTGCAGTGGTTTCTTATGTTTTTGCTATAGACATCTGTCTGCATCTCACAATGCATTTTTTATTCTCAACCAAATCCAGAGATTTTAATGACATTTTAAAATAAACCCTGAGGATAAGTAATTTTGTAATTTCAGGCTAATAGCCTTGAACAGCTCTCATTCATTAAAAAATCATGATGTCAGCATATTATAGACTTGGAGAAAATACTTCTGTATGCACTACAAGTGATATATTGATTTTAAGCCTGCCTTTATAAGTAATTCATGAGCTCTGATTTCCCTTTATTTTTTGTATGACTAATTCATGAAGCTAAATTTCTTATTTCTTCTGACTGAAGAAAGGCTGAATCCATTACAGTCAATTTTTAAAAAGTTTTTTTGAAATAACATGCAATGAAAGTTATTTGAACTTTCACTTTCTTTTAGTTTTGTCACTCACAAACAGTGGATAATGAACTGTTAGAAGAAAAAGCGGTACTCTAACAAATCATGCCAGCTCTTTTAAGAGGCAGCTAATAATGGATCTCTAATACTACTTTATGATGTCATGTTCATAATGATTGAATCATTTTTAGAAATTATAGAAAAAAAATGAAATCCTAAACAATTTTACAATGTCATGGCATTGTTGTTACCCATCATAACATATCAAACAACCCAGGTTTACATGAGGGATGGATGATAACATGGTGCATGAGACAGTGCCCAGTTTCTCCACCTCTTATTCCATACCATTTTTGTCACGTTCAAGGTCCACCATCTTTCTTGTCTTTTGACATATACACACAGACATCATTCACTTAGACTGTGGACCATCTATCCAAAATGTTCATTGACCCAATTTAGTCCATAACTTTGGGCTCCATCTGTCATTATAGCCCTTCAATGCAGGAGAGATGATGCAGAGTTCACTCAGTTGATAGAATGCGTGGTGTTGGATGCAGCAGATGGACAGTGTATAGTCTCTGTTGCGTGCTGTATGTGAAACTTGTACATCTGGTGTATCTGTCACAGTCCATGTCCACAGTCTGTGGGTTGAAAAGGATGATGTCAAGGAAGTTGCTGGACATCAACTCTGGTTGCATTCAACCTGTGTGATTCTTAATATAGAATGATTAGTATGATATATAGCAATTATAATAATGACAATATGCAATGGCTGGGTTATGCAACATTATACTACTCAATTTGTTGGCTACTTTCACCCAACATCAACTCCCCTTAAGGTATACATTGGACTACTCCATCCTTCTACATCACCCACCAAGTACACCCAGGTCCCTGAGCAAAAGCAATCCCACAAATGGGTTCACCTTTACCTGAGGCAGGAATAACCCAGACTGTCTTCCCCAGAATTATCTTAATATGCACCACTGGGACTTTATCCTCTTCCATAATACATAAAAGTTGAGACTGGAGAGGGCCAGGGCAGTTGCCAGATCCCCTAGTAGTGACTAACCACGTGGCTTTTGCTAAGTGTGCACCCTAATTTTTGAAAGTTCGACCTGCCATTGCTTTCAGTGTAGTCTTCAGCAGTCCACTGTATCATTCAATCTCCCCAGAAGCTGGTACATGGTAAGGGATGTGGTACACCAACTCAATGCCATGTTCTTTGGCCCAAGTGCCTATGAGACCGTTTTGGAAATGAGTCCCATTGTCTGACTCAGTTCTTTCTGGTGTGCCATGTCACCACAAGATTTGCTTTTCAAGTCCCAGAATAGTATTCCAGGTGATGGCATGGGGCACGGTATGTTTCCATCCATCCAGTGGTTGTTTCCACCACTGTGAGCACATAGTGCTTATCATGGTGGGCTTGTGGGAGCATGATGTAATCAATCTGTCGCACCTCTCCATATTTTAGCCAATGTCCTCCATACCAGAGAGATTTAAACCATTTGGGTTGCTTCATCACAGCACAAGTTTCACATTCATGGATAGCCTGTGCAATAGTGTCCATGGTTAATTCCACTCCACAGTCATGAGCCCATCTGTATGTTGCATCTCTTCCTTGATGGCCTGAGCCATCATGGGCTCAAGAAGCTAAGAACTTCTCATCCTTATGTTGCCAGTCAAGATCCGCCTGAGACACTCTGCTCTTAGCAGCCTGATCCGTCTGCTGCTTGTTTTGATGTTCTTTGGAGCCCTGACTCTTCAGTACATGAGCATCTACATGATGTACCCTTACAACCAGCTTTCCTACCCGGGCAGTAATGTCTTGCCACAATGGGACAGCCCAGATGGATTTGCTTCTGCGCTGCCAGTCACTCTGCTTCCACTGCTGTAACCACCCCCACGAAGCATTTGCCACCATCCACGAGTAAGTATAGAGGTGGAGCACTGTCCACTTTTCTTGTTCAGCAATATCTAACAGCAGTTGGATGGCTTTCATCTCTGCCAACTGACTTGATTCACTTTCTCCTTCAGCAGCTTCTGTGATTCGTCATATGGGACTCCACCCAGCAGTTTTCCTCCTTCTATGTTTTTCCTACAAGATAACAGGACTCATCAGTGAACAGAGTATATTGCTTCTCATTATCTGGAAGTTTACTATACAATGGGTCCTCTTCAGCACGTGTCACCTCCTCCTCCTCTTGTGACATTTCTGGATGTCTTTGCCTTCTGGCCAATTTGTGATAATTTCCAAAATCCCTGGGTGACTGTGGCTTCCTAAGATGTTGGAAGGCTCCTCGTTGTTCAGGGCCCCATACAAAATCACTCTTACTTGATAGGGTTTACAATCTGACTGTAATCTGGAATATGCATTCTCTAGAATGCACACGCACAAGACAAATATAACCGACATCAAATTAAAAAAAAAAATGATAAAAATTGAAGATTTGATTCTTAGAGATTTAAAAAAAAGAAAACTCTGAAGCATACATAAGAATTTTACTGTCTCACACATACATTAAACCTATCCCTGTACTCTCATTTTGTTATTTTCCACAAAAAAAATATTAAGCTTTTTTGGTAATGTGCTGTCAAAATGGTTTGTAAGTTTGGCTTGCAATACATTAATTGACCAATACAGTTACTGCACAAAATGGAAGGAAAACTGTTAAATAAGATTTTAAAGCCCTCATATAGTAAAAGTCTTTATTTTCACTTTCTGATAAGTAGAGCTCAAGGGGTGCTGAATCTCCATAACATAAAGAAGACACCTTTTCAGTTCATTGCTCATCCACACAAACCAATTTTGCCCTTATTAATACATTGTCCATCATTAATGTTAAAAAATGCATAATTTTTCTTTGTGTCTCTATCAGTAAGGTTTTTGTATGATACATGAAGTGAGAAACTAGTCTGCCTTCTGTGCACTGACCAGTAATATGTCCTTTCTTATTAGATTAAAAAGATAGGGATGAAAAAAAACACACAAAAGAAATGCATGCACATGGTCTCTGATGTGACAGTTTTATTATCTACTATAGGCAAAGGTGCTCCGCCTTTAGCACTGAATGAACACATGGCAAAAACCACTCATCAGTCAAGTTCCAGGTATATTATTTTGTATTGCATTGGGAAAGACTTCTTTTTGGTTTTTGTTAGTTTTATTTTGCAATTTCAGAATTCTGTAAGTTGACCATTAAATTAATCTTCAATGATCATAAACAAGCAATCATGAACTGACATGCGTGGATGTTTGCAGAGGCTAAAATGAGAGAATATTTTGATACGGTGACATTTCCATGATGTGTATAGTAAAAACAGAGAGAGTAGAAACTGCAATCAGATTATGCAAAACAATATTAAAAATAAGTGACACAATATGAGGATTCACGTGATTATATTAATTAAAAATTCCTATCAATTAACCTCTATTTTATTTTCTAAACATATACATTATAGCTGTTTTTTAAGCCTGCTTAACACACAAAGAATTTAAGATGAACATACGAGAAGTCAGCAGGACTGAAAATGAACCCAAGCACATATGTGCCCTTAACAACATGATTTAAACACTAATTTTAGGTACACAAGAAATCCTAGCAAACTATGAGGAAAATTGGTTTCATGGAGTTTTTAGTTGTGACTCATTCATTTGGCATGTCTGACCACCAGCACAGACAAGCACTTGGACTTTGAGTGACAAGTGAAAATTTTGGGTATCATCTGCTGCTTTGCTATTAAAGCAGACTTGGCAGCAATACAGGACTCCCACATTGCCTAACTGGATATTCCTGAAGGTTGCGAGTACTTCTCTGTTTCTGAAATTAGCAGGGAGCACCTTGAAATTAGAACAGCTCTCAACTAAGTCAGTAGGCAAAGCTCAAACTTCACAGACTGCACATTTTTTAATCTTTCCTATTACATGCTCTTATTTAACATTCTGTTTCCTGTCTGTGTAAAGTAGATGTCACTCCAGTTTTCCTTAAGTGATGCTGGATTTCTAAGACTGGAGAAAGGTTTGTATTGCATCAGTTGTTATAAAGGGAATTCTCTTGATACTGTCACCAAACTTTTTCCTTGGTGCAACACATACCTTCTTTGCCCATGACATGGATGTGACATGGTTTGCCTTGGGAAGCTTCCTGCTCATGTCCCCTGCAGTTCAATAAGACTTTTTCAAAGACGTTTCTTATCTACAGCAAATCCTGACTTCTCTATATATTTGTCTTTGATTAGGGCTCCTTTCCCTGACTTTCTCAATGACTAGGGCACTGTCTGACTTATGAAATGAGCTCTTAGGTGCCAAGTGGAGGAACGGTGGCAGACAAAGAATGTATTTTGAAAGAGAAGGTTGGTGGATACCAGCAGCTATCCCTTCTGTTTCACTGTATGAGTCATTTTATTTAACGTAAAACATTTAATGAGAGCCTGCAAAATTCAGTCATAAAGAAAGCAAACTTTTTCTTGCTTGGTATGCCATGATTTGGTTTAAACTATCTGTGACCAAGAGCAAAGAACGTAACAGGCTGAAAAGCCCATCAAGCCCACCAAAGGCAAAGCACTGAAAAATTATTTTCTTTGGCTTCTGTGACAGTAAAAATCAAGTCAAAATGATCCATAACCTGATGAAGTAAAGTAAAACCACTGGAAAGAGCACCATCAGCATTCTTAACCCACTCTAATGGGGAGGCATGCCATGAAAAGTGAGGGGAGACCTGCTGGTACGAGCAGCCAGCAGCAGGTATCCATGAGCCTCCTTCTTCAAAATACCAACTTTACACTTTTTTTTTTTTTTTTTTTTTAATGCACAAACACATTTATGATTGAACCACAGCCTTTTTTCTCATTATGAAAAATATCCTTTTTAATTGGGAAGTATTACTGCGTTATAGTATTCATTTTGTCACTGACATTTGTTGTGAAAATTCTCTGATAGTCTTTTTGTGATTGACCCTGCATTTGTTAACTTTTCTTTGACTCAATAAGCCTTGTACTGATATCCAGTAGTCACAGTTGCAATGCAAGATTTTCTGATGATTTTATCTGATTTAATCATCTATCTTTTGATGCTGCAATTGTTTATTATACATTTATTTAAAAATATAGTGTGCTCACACTTATTTGATGGGCTAAGCATTTGCCATTCAGGTTTTCTACTACTATGATTTTTTTGTTGGAGTTAAGTTTGCAGTTCTTTCCTGTATTTAATCTAAAACTCTACTCCTACAGCTGTGAAACAGAGTTATCGGTTATCCCTGTTTCAAGAACCACTCTTTATTTCATCCACTGGTTACATAACTGATGGTAAGGAGATATAAATATTTATACAGAAACATTAAGCAAAATCAAGTGACAGCACGTTCCAGTTACAAATTCAGCTTACACTAACCTTTTCTTCTAAGAAAAATAGTCAATAGGAAAGGTAAAGGTTTTCTTATTGTGTTGCACTGACCTCTTCACCTGAAATAAAAGTTTGAAAGTGTACTCTTAAAATATTAATCCTCACTCATGGGTATTAGTCTGCTGTATTTAAGATGTTCAGGTTATATTATATGCAGGGAGAGCTTAGGCTACAATGGCAAGCAAACTATGGCATGGCCTTTAAATTTCCACATAAAGCCTCAGCAGAATTCACAAGCCCATAGACTGAAAGGGGCTCGAGCACCAGGGGAGTTTTACTGCTGAGATCTGCTGGTGTGTTCAGAACTACTGGATATATTATAGAAGGGCAACTTCATGAGCATGCAGTGGAACTAGAAATACACACAGAAATTCTTAGAGTTGAAAGTGAACACAGGAAAAAAATGCAAAGGGGAACAGAAGTTAAATATGATCTTAGATCTTTCATGGAGGCCACAACTTGATTACTGAAGAGCTTGGCTGTGAAAAGCCAAAGAGTAGAAATTGACTACACAGATTGCCAATTGTGACTTTAGTCACCATTCACAGTTTTTGCACTCCATGAACTGAACTGAGAAGCATGGATCAAAACAGAAAATAACTGTTTGTGTACAGCTTATTACAGCTCACAGATAAGAAATTTATTAATTTCCCGGTGCAGACTATCAAACATAACATCATGAAGTGGGGCCTACGAAGATAATTCCAGTACGACTTCTATGTACAAGTAATATGGGCCACCTTAGAAGCTATATAAACATACTGTAATTTAGGTATAACAATAATAACAGGCTTGCTGTAATAACATCATAGTAATTAATATAACATAGCTATCAAGCTAATGAGGTGGATTGCTGAACTCTTTCAGCAAATTAAATAGTACTGTTTTCTAGGATTCCATATTTAAGCTAAAATGAAACACTGAATGTATAATAAAAGTTTTGCATTTTTCTGTTAAGGTACCAGTGCCATTTTCAATTGAGAAAACAATTAGACATTTCTTTTAAAAGAGCATGGTCCTGAGGCTTAAGAAACATGAAGGCATTGAAATAATTCTGATAGTTCTTCTTGCTATAAGACTGACAGGAAAATTATCCACTTGCTGATTAATTACTTCCAAGGCAGTAACAAAACTGTATACAGAAATAAACAAAGGAGTAAAATAATATACATTAAATCAAACATTTTAAACATTTGCTTTAACATAGCAAAATGACCTCGTGTGACTACCTTTTTGAAACACTATTCCATCTACAGGCTACCAACAGACAAGTGAATATTTTTAATGGTTATTAACATCTCATGTATTACGTAATGAAGAAAAATATGCTACAAGCAGTGAAGCTTTTTGGGTTTTGTTTGTTGGCTTTTTTTTTTTCATTATACAGGCTTGAAAATCAAGTTCTTAACTCTGAAAATTTTCAGAATTGCGGAGGCACTTTCCTCTTTATCATCTTCAAATATTCAATGCTGAGGCATGATCTGGTTGGGAAAATAAAGGCAGAGTTTAAAACACACAGGCATAGGGAAGAGGGAAGAAAAACTGCAATGAATTAACATTGAAGCTGAACATTAAAAAGCCAGTCTACAGATTCTCTCAAGGCCCACACAAAACCAGAAGCACAGCAACATTTCTGTTGCTGCAATACCCCCTACAAGCTCCTCAAAGAAAATTTGCTCAGAGGGACCACTTGGCCTTGATGCAGGCATATTTCAGCTGAGAACTTTTAACTGAACAGTGTCTTGCTTCTAGGTAGGTGTGCTAAATGAAAGAAAGGAGAAAGCAACATGGAGCAACTCTCCAGTACTTAACAGCCACATTCAATGGAGGCCAAAACTAACAGAAGGTAGGCGTGTCTCTCACCAATGGACATTTTCACAAGATGAAATCAGAGGCAAAACTTTGCTCCTATGTAAATCTCCCAACAGCCAAGTTCTAAGAAGGATTGTTATTTCCAAGGGACTTCTTACTGCCTCAATGAGAAGTAATTATGTAAGAGAACAGCATCATCCCAAATATGTTCAGGCTGGGCAGACGCATTTATCAGGATTTAAAAAGGTGCTTCCAAACTTTCAGACAGAAATTATGTAAAATATTTCAAACTCATTTCTCAGCTCTTGTTCATATAGTTTCATTTTTCTTGTCATCATTGTCAGACTCAAAGGTGAGCAGACCTGATACTTCATAACCTTACAGAGATGTGTGCTTTAAGAAGGAAGATCCACCCACCGTATGTGAAGATCAGGTTTGAGACCATCTGAAGAATGTGAAGGTGCACAAGTCCATGGGACCTGACGAGATCCATGCACGGGTGCTGAGGGAACTAGTGGATGACATTGCTAAGCCTTTAACCATCCTATTTGAAAGGTCATGGCAGTCTGGTAAAGTTCCTAGTGACTGGAAAAGGGGAAACATAATACTCATTTTCAAGAAGGGTAAAAAAGGACACCTGGAGAACTACAGGCCAGTCTCACCTCTGTGCTTGGACAGATTATGGAGCAGATCCTCCTGAAAGCTCTACTAAGGAACATGGAAAATTAAGAAAAGGTGATTTGTAACCAGCATGGCTTTACCAAGGGCAAACCATGCCTGACAAACCTGCTTGCCTTTTATGATGGAGTTACAACATCAGTGGAAAGAGGAAGAGCAACTGATGTCATCTACCTGGACTCGTGCAAAGCATTTGTCACTGTCTCGCACAACATCCTGGTGGCCAAAATGGAAAAATATGGATTTGGTGGATGGACCACCCAGTGGGTAAGGACTTGACTGGATGGTCGCACTCAGAGAGTTGTGTTCAACAGCTCAATGTCCGAATGGAGACCGGTGACAAGTGGTGTTCCTCAGGGATCAGTACTGAGACCGGTGCTGTTTAACATCTTTTTTGGCGACATGGACAGTGGCATCAAGTGCACCCTCAGCAAGTTTGCAAATGACACCAAGCTGTGTGGTGCAGTCAAGGTTCTATAGGGAAGGGGTGCCATCCAGAGGGACCTGGACAGACTTCAGATGTGGGCCCACGCCAATCTTATGAAGTTCAACAAAGCCAAATGCAAGGTCCTGCACGTGGGTCGAGGCAATCCCAAGCAATAATACAGGCTGGACAGAAAATGGCTTGAGTGCAGCCCTGAAGAAAAGGATTTGGGGCTGTCGGGAGATGAGAAACTGAACGTGAGCTAGCAGTGTCCACTTGCGGCCCAGAAAGCCAACCGGATCCTGGGCTGCATCAAAAGAAGCGTGGCCAGCAGGGAGGCGGTTCTGCCCCTCTACTCTGCTCTTGTGAGACCTCACCTGGAGTACTGCATCCAGGCTTGGGCCCCCCCCAGCACAAGACGGACATTGAGCTGTTGGAGTGAGTCCAGAGGAGGGCCATGAAGATGACCAGAGGGCTGGAGCTCCTCCCATATGAGGACAGACAGAGAGAGCTGGGATTCTTGAGCCTGGAGAAGAGAAGCCTCTAGGGGGGACCTTATAGCAGCCTTCCAGTACATGAAGGGGGCCCACACTAGAGATGGGGAGGGACTTTTTACAAGGACATGCAGTGACAGGATGAGGAGTAATGGATTTAAACTGGAAGAGGGCAGATTTAGACTAGGTATTAGGAAGAAATTCTTTACTGCGATGGTGGTGAGGCACTGGAACAGGTTTCCCAGGGAAGTTGTGGATGCTCCACCCCTGGAAGTGTTTGAGATCAGGCTTCTTGAGGCTTTGAGCAACCTGGTCTAGTGGGAGGTGTCCCTGCCCACAGAAGGGGGTTCTATTTGGATGATCTCTAGGGTCCCTTCCAACCCAGACAATTCTATGATTCTGTGATTTACAATGTTGCTAAGTACTTCCCTGTGGAGAAGTAATTATTTTCAGCCTACTGTGTTCATCTTTTTAAGTTTATAAAAAAATTGTCGTTTTTAAAGCACTTCAAAATTGGACATATAGTAGAGCAACAGAATGTTTTAGGAGACAATCACATCAAGGAACTGCTGTCACCTTGCCATGGTAATGTTTTGTTTCTATTAAGACCTAATCAATAACTCAGTGAGTGAGTGGTAACACATAGAATCAGAAGTTAATGATTTTACTTTATGAAGGTAGCAAGCACTCACAAATGTACATTCCTGAAAGCAAGAGTGTTTTAAAGTTCAAATATGACAAATAGTATCACTGAGCAGAGCACAAAGAAGTTAAGTTTACAAAATCTGCTTTTCCCTAACAATTCAATCAGACTACAGAAAAAATCCCATAGAAGTTCATCAATATATTTTAAGGGACAAATGAAGATGTTTTTTTATTTCCAGAAATGGGATATAGACAGGAGAGGAAATGCTTACAGATGACTACAGTGGAATACCAGTTATAGCGAGAATACACATATGGAGATGAAGCATGAATTATGCAAATATAGAGTAAAGGCACATACTGCTATATGCAGGAAAGTAATTCCACTGATACGAGAAACTAGTTAAAAGCACTATAAGTATATTAACCCTCCACACTTTAGTGTATCTTACACTTTGGATCTGTTTGAACATATATTTTTACAACAGAAACTGTGACCTAGGACCCTATTCCCTGTTAGTTTGAACTACTTGAGAAAAAAATAAGACCATTTTTTGTTCTTTCAAACTATGTTTTATACTAGTATACTTATTTGAATTATAGAGAGGAACAGGAAGAGCAACAGCTGTCAACTGATGTTTTAGTGCTCTTATTGACAGTTTTACACACAGGGTTAAGAGGGAATTTTGTGAGATGATACTGGCCTATAAAAGCTGTCCATACTCTCCTAAAAGGTGGAAAAGTCAAAAAAGAATGTATATTGCTGCTTCAAAGAAAAAAGGAGAAAAACAGACAAGCACAACTTATTATTTTTGGCTAGTGAAAACTGTGTGCATATTTTCCCCATGAACTTCTTCTGCTACATTTTTGATCTGGATCCTTATGAACAATTCCCTTACGCAGTAACTGTCTTTCTGTATGCCTGTGTAGATACACATCACCCTTGAGTCTCCCGGTAAATTCAACCAAATTAAACATTGTAGGAAGGCTCAACATAAAATTACACTCCTACAAGATTCTTGAAAAATTTATGGGTGCATAGACAAAAATCCAGTTAATTGTCTGATTTATTTTCTAAGCCACTCTCAATTGTATGTCAAAAGTCATGGCACACAAAGTCCCCAGTAACTGGACAAGGGGACACATCATGCCCATTTTTAAGAGTTAATAAAGAAGACCCTGAGAACTACTGACCAGCCAGCCTCACCTCTATGCCTGTTAGGATCACAGAGTAGATCCTTCCTGAAGTGATCTTGAAGTGTATGGAAGACAGAGAGGAAATTACAGACTGCAAACAAGGCTCCATCAAGGACAAATGTCTGACTACCCTAGTGGCCCTCTGCCATGGAGTGACTGTATCAGTGGAGAAGGGAAAAGTTACGGACGTCATCTGCTTCAACTTATGAAAGGCCTTTGATATGGTCCTCCAAAACATTCTTGACACTAAGTTGGAGATATATGGGTTTGACAGATGGATTGCTAGATGGATAAGGAACTGGTTGGATGACCACATCCAGAAGGTTATAGGTAATGGCTCAATGTACAACCAGTAATGAGTGGTGCCCTTCAAGATCCTTACTGGGACCAATACTATTTAATATCTTCATCAATTACATGGACAGTGGGCTTGAGTGCACCCTCAACAAGTTTGCAGGTGATATCAATCTGAGTGGTACAGTTGACGCACTTGAGGGAAGGGATGTTACCAGAGGGACCTTGCTTGGCATGCTTGAGGAGTAAGCTCATGTAAACTTCATGAAGTTCAACAAGGACAAGTGTAAGATCCTGCACCTGGGTCAGCGCAAGCCCTAATATCAGTACAGGTTGGTGGATGAATGAATTGAGAGCAGCCCTGTGGAAAAGGACTTGGGGACACTGGCAAATGAAGAACCAGACACGAGACACCAGTGTGCACTCACAGCCCAGAAGGGCAGTCATATGCGGGGCTGCATAAAAAGAAGTGTGACCAGCAGGCCGAGGGAGGTGATTCTGCTCCTCTACTCTGTTGTCATGAGGCCCCACCTGGAGTACTGCATCCAGTTCTGGAGTACACTGCACAAGAAAGACATGTTAGAGAGGGTTCAGAGAAAAGACACAAGAATGATCCAAGCACTGGAACACCTCTGCTATGAAGAAAGGCTGAGAGAGTTGGGGGTCTTCAGCCTGAAAAAGTGAAGGATTCAGGGAGACCTTTTTGCAGTTTTTCAACACTTGAAGGCAGCCTATAAGAAAGATAGAGACTTTTTACAAGAACCTGTAGAAGCAGGACAAGGAACAACATTTTTAAACTGAAAGAAGGCAGATTTAGATTTAACATAACTACAGTTCACTGAAAAATAATTGCATTTTTCTTAAATGTGCAATATTGTAGCATGAAGAAGTACTTTAACTGAAAATCTTGTCTATAAAATTACAACTTAAAGGGAAGAAATATGACAGATTTTCTATTAAACTGAAATTGTTGGTTTATAGTATTTATGCTGTTTTACATATTGTTATATAATATATTGGATTAAGCAACATTAGCCTGATTGTTAAAGACGTCATGCTTGCATCAAGGCACCTACCACTTCAAATCCTTTTCAGGATGGAGAGGTTGTTTCCATAAAAGTGTAAGGTAAAGGCTTTTTTTGGACAATTTACTCTGGATGAAGATTCAGGTAATTCTAAAAGAGAAAATTATGGTTCAGGCTATATTTCTCTATACAGTCAAAATTCACCAGTGGTGAGCCTCCTAAACAATAACCTAATGCACAAACAATTCCTTTGCACGGTGATACAGCAGCTGAAAGACTGCTCTAAATTATAATACCAACAAATGGCAATTTCTTTGGCACATAGCAGCATAAGCAGTTCTCATGCTGAACTTCAGTCATCTCTTTAGATTAACACAGAAAATATATCCTAAAACTAAGATTAATCCGAAAGCTGCCTTAGATTTATAGTGAAGACCAAATATAATTTGTCTGTGTACTGCTGGAAGCCAGAAATTTGTCAAGTAAGAAAGGATCTCTGACAAACCAGCTTTTTTTTCCAGGTTTTTCTTCTCTTTAATTGTTATGGCCTTTAGCCATTGATCCAAAATGTGCTCTGTCTTTTGCGGTTCAGATCTGAGACCTCTGCCAGAGCCACCTCCATGTTCAGAAGAGTTTTTTACGGTGTCTGTCAGTACCAATACATAGATCTCTACCTCTTGTGACAAAAACTAAACCTTGCTATCCACCAGCCATTGAGTGGTAAAATATCACTGAACAAACTCAGTTTGTTTCTGTTATGATAGTATACTCCTCACTCACTAGGTTTCATCTTTAAGGGACTTGTGTGACTGTCCATAAAAACCTTGGGTCAAACATCCAGTCAGCACGGCATTCTAAAGACCTGAATTCAGCCAGTTCATGCAATGTCGTATGTGAGTGCATTTAAATAACATTTTTGTTCCAAAATTTATTATTTAATTAAAGGAAGCAGTTTCTTGAATCAGAGACTGCTAACAGTATTGAAATACCTATCTTTCATTGGCATCAACAGCCATTAATCTTCTAAAGGACTTTGGGAATCTGTGCTTCAAGTCAGTGAAAGAGACATGCTTCCATTGCTTGAAGATACCTAGCCTAAATTAAAAGTAGTTTGTCAAGCCCTTAGAGTCATCAGGTCTTCTACAAGCTCTGCTGAAAAGATAACCAGCAGGGTAAGTGAAATTAAATACCTTTTTACTATTTTTTTTTGGGGGGGGGTGAAAATGTTTTATATACACAAAATTATTTTAGTCATTTGACACAAAATTATTTTAGTCATTTGAGTACAGATCCTTTTTAAGGAAGAACTGTCAGGAGAAAATAAATGGTGCAGTTTCTTCTGCATGTATCTTTGCACACCTTGAACACAATAGAAGCGGGAAACAGTTCTTCATAGTAGTGTTTCGTAAGTGGGCACAAGACTAGTGTAGGGATTGACCTACCTATACAGTCTTCTAATTTTGAATCCGACGAGATTTCTGTCAGTAGAATCTGGTAACTTAACTATGATTTACGCTTGCTTTATTTTGTTCCCTTCACTGTGGCTAACCTTGTTTTTCTTTTCAGGGAAAAGATCTGGCTCCCTCTACAGGATCCTTTTTCCAAGACCTATTTTAGAAGCCAATGTACAGTGGAGAGTTATCATCAATAAAGATTTCAACATGATTTGTTCTTAAGCCTACACAGTATTTCCCAAGCTAAGAAGCTACTTTCAGTTGCTTTTACTTGGCCAAGTTAGTACTCCAGTCTCTGTGGTGAAGTTTTTCACAGAAATTGTATGCGTCAGGTTCCTGAGGAAGTTTTAGACAAAATTATTTAACTATTCACAATTACATAAAAGGCTGTATCATCATGTCAGCATGCAGGATAAGAAAAATGGAATTTCAAGGAAAAGTTACTTTGTTTTGCCTAAATTGCGAGTGGCAGAATCTCCATCCTTCTGAAGTAGTTTCATGTAACTACATAGAGGCTATGATTGTATTTATCATTGGTACTTTTTGTTAAATATGCAGCAGAATTACTTTAGTTTCTGAATCCTTGAAGGACTTTTAACTATTTTTACTAATGAATTCATTATAATCACAGCAATTTCCTGGAGAAAAAAAATGATGCCTTTTTGCAAGATTTGTGCATAACAGAAGCTCATGTAAATTAAAATTCCTTCAGGAAATCTTTGAGATGACAAAAGGTTTAAGTGAACTCCCACTGCCTCAAAAGTGATTTGAATATCTAACTCTGTTATGAAAGAATTGGGAGATTCTAATATTTTAACCATTTCTAATAATGTGTGAATGGTAACATAGGATTCGACTAATGAAATTTAAAAGAGATTGGGTGCTGTCCTCAGAAACAACTTGCTTGCTGTTTCTGGGTCACATGCAGAAGTAACACTGCCCTAGCACTAGGGTGTTAGGACCTATTTTGTAATGGAACAAAGTCACTAAAAGCTTATGCAAGTTCAAATCAAACTTCCAAGCAGGGCACATGCATCATCAGTAAGAGGAAACTGATGGTGTGAAAGTCAACTAACTGGTTTATATTTACAGCTTTCTAAACCAATTGAGCTCCAAATTTTCAAAGCCTGTAGTTAATAAATGGAATTTCATGTTTAATACTTTTGATGTCCACCTGTATCTGTGCCTTAAAAAAAAACAAATTCCCTGGTTACACATTGTATTAGTATCTCTTCCTAGTTTCCATAATCGCTCGTCTAAAACTGCCATGGTATTAAAGAAATTAATTGATGACACTTTGCAACAAAAAAGGGGAAAAAAGTCCAGATCAGAAAATGTTTACAGGTGAAGAACATAAGTAGGATGACAAAAGGACATCTGATTCTATGATTCTGTGATTACTGGCATAGTAGGAGAAACAAAGAAGAAAGTGTTTTGCCAATCGACGAGGATAGCACAGAGGACACAGGCACCAAAAAAATAAACTTATTTTTTACTTATGTCCAAAGTGGCAAAGTAATAAGGAAAATAGTACAGAGAAAATAAAGCAAGATAAGCTAAAGCAAGCACAAAAATAAGGTAATGCACCTAATCATTACTACATAGAGTTAGCGATAGTGATTAAGAAAGATACATCACCAATTGCCCTGTATTACCATCATCCAGATCTGCAGATGCTGGGGAGCCCGTTTACAACGAAGGATTTGGAGAACTCATCCCAGCAACTGGGAAATCTCTATACAGTGCGCCCACTGTATAGAGGAGGCTTCCAGATTTCCCTGCAAATGGTCCCCGCTTTTATACAGTTAAGTAAACAACTTTCTATCTTAAGCTGTGAGAAACATCTGGTGTGGGTTTTTTTTTCCTTGTTAACTTTTTCCCGCACTTGGCCAGAACCCGAGAAAAGGTTAAGAAGAAGTAAAGATGTACGCTTGTCTTTGATTATGCGTCTCTAAACAAAGCCCATCACTGCCCTGCTATATTCTGTCACGTAGAGGTCTGTCTGAAGGTTTGAGAGAGGTTCATCTCTTTGGCAAGTGGAGCTGCCGTTACACCACTATTATCTTACAGCAAGAGTTACAGCAATGCTCTATAAGCGTTACAACAAAATCTTTTATAAATTGGCATATATTCATAAGGTAATACATTGCATATGTGATCAATATTATACATATTAGGTACATTGTTAAGTTGTGGGGTTCACCTAGAGGTCACTTTGGTTCAGGCTCACTGCTCAGGGCCTAGTATTTCAGGAAGAGAGACAGAGAAACAGAAGTAGTGGAACTGGACAGAGTTTGGAGTCATGTAGCCAGAAGACACAACAAACAATGTTGTACATTTAAATATTGCAGTTAGTAAATATCCAGTCTTATTCATATGCAGAAAACAATGTCAAGCAAGCTGCCCTGCATGTTTCCTCTGCTCAGTTCATGTACTATTACAGTATGAAATCGCAACTGATTCTCAGGTCAATGTGAAGCTGGATCCCTCCAACCTTTCTCTGGTCCCTCCATACTACTGCCTGTAGCTAATGCTATGAAGAACTTCAGAATTAAAAGAGCATGACCATTAAATTTACTGCTTGGTGCTCACCAGTAAGGCAGCTGTCATGTAGATGTATCTGTAAGCACAACCATGATTCAAATTATTTAGATGTACCAGCACATATATAATAAAACTTCATTTGCAAAATTACTTCCTTGAAGGAAAGAAAGGAGCACTCCTCTCCCCCAGGCCCCTTGAACTAGTTCCACATCACTAAGAATGAAATTATAATAAAAGATTCCTTCCATGGTACTGAGCATCAAGGCTGAAGTCCACATGCTCTAACTTGTGGTCTTTAAGGATGACACACCTATTCCACTCTTCATGTTGCAGATTAACAAGCTCTGAAGAACACGGTACTTCCAAAAAATTAGCCATATGGATTTATGAACATGTTTTAAAGCTATAAATTTTAATAATTTTGCAAGGAACATACAACCATAACACTAATGCTAATTTGATTTTGCTTTGTGACTTAGGGATTGTTTTAATAGAAGTTGGGAAGAACTGACCTCTTTAGATTATTAATCTGCAACAGAAACTCTTGAAAAAAGGGGTTGTTAAGACCTAACATATTAAAGGAGTGAATAATTCAGCTTTATCATTTTGCAAAATATTAAATTACAGATACCATCTGACATAAGAGGCAGTTTTTACACATTATTAATGAATAATGGTAATGTTAAATTAATATCCCTCTTTTTATGATTTTGGCCTTTGCGAAAATGTTCCACAGGAAAAGATTCTTGTTTAACCAAAGGCAGTTAATCTTTTCCTATGTAAGGAGGTGAACAGATAATGCTGTTCCTTGTGTAGTGGAGTGTGCTGTCATATATCTCTAATGGATTATTTTCTTGTGATTTTATTTTACTGAGACTGCATATATTTGCTTAGAAATACCTTTGCATATTATAGATACAACTAAAACTTTGAATGACTAGACTTCATATTTTCTTACAAAAAGAAACAACTGCTTATTTAGCATATTTCTAAACCTGCATCATGGTTCCTACACCCCCATGATTCAGAACAAGACATACTTTGACTATGACTTAACAAGATTCAACTGTAACATTTCAAACAAAAAGGTAGAACAAATAAAACAAAGAAAGCAAAGCAAAACCAAATCAAAATAAAATCAAACCAAGCCAAACTAAACCATAAAATAAAATAAAATAAAATAAAGATATTGATTTATCATTTTGGACTGTCTCTGTTACACAATACAAAATATATAAATTCACATACAGGCATAGTTGTTTTTTGCTTGTACTAGAAGGAGAAGTTGTACAGAAAGGTATTAGCCACTTCAAAAGCAGAGTCCCTTGCTCTTTAGCGAGAGTTATTCCGTCTACCAACATAAGTGTCTACTTTGTTGTACGGATATTCACAGTTGCTGCAAATAGACAAAAACCACTTTAACTGTTTATACAAAAATAAGCTCTTTCAGCCTTTGCAGCAGGATAGCCACGTGAACTGTATTAAAGAAATTTAAATGTTAAAATAAATCCTGACAGATTTTGTGAAGTTCCATTCGACCATCATCACTCCAGCATTGAAATATGACATCTCCAAGCCATACTTTACAGAAACTGAGTGCAGCGTTTTCACAGATTTTTGAAGTCTCAACACGTCCTCTCAAAGAAATCTTAAAACAAAAATCCTTGACAAAAAAATATGTTAAAATGAAATAGCCCATGAAAACATTATAGAAGGAGAATGGATCAACACTACACTCTAGCAGAACTATAAACCCATGATAGATAATGACCTTGCTTTTACCTTATCTACTGATACTGAGAAATCACTGAAAGCCAAGCATTTGACAGAGGTCTAATACACTATTTGAATAGTAATCTAAAAAATAGTGAGTGCTTTTGCCCATTAAAAATAGTATTGCCATTGGGTAGCAACATGCCACAGGCTTTAGGCTGACTTTGCCATCTGCTAAATTCTTTATCCCCAGTCCTGGCTTCACGAGCTTGCTATCAACTCATGAGAACTTGTTGTGCAAACTGAAGCTTGGTACCAGATATGTGTTCCTGCGATGTGGAGTTCAAGCACAGGATAATAGCAAGGCCTTGAAAATACAAACGACGTTGAAAACAGAGTCCTAAGGACAACTGGCTGGTGGCCAGTTGCTGCTTGTCACAAAAATACATCCTTACAAGCAAGAAAAATGACTGCATTAAACAGAACAAAGAAAAGCAGCAGAAGCTAAAGGCAGAAACACCAGTGGTGTTACTGGAACTGTGAGTATGCTGCACACTTCAAGGACCCTGGGACTCAAAGCCCATCTCCCTCTCACCCTTTATGTGCTCTAAGAATCTTGGTTGTCCCTTTCTCCATATTCAAGTTGCAAGAACAGTTAGAACTGTTCATCAAGAACAATATTATTGGACAAGGTAACACCTCCATAGTTGCAGCTACAGGTCCAGAGTATTTCTGGCTTAACTATTTTTGTCTTAATTTAGTCAATAGAAAACCAAATTGAAATAATGCATAGCTCTACATTTACCCAGCTTCCATGACATGAAAGTTTGTTTTCAAATAACTTTATCCACACCATGTTTTGCTTCAAGCTTTTTTTCAAGCACTGTTTGGTTTCTTTGTAATCACTTACAGTATCAGGCACTGTTCAGCCTGCAGAACTAGCTTTCCAGACTGAGGAAAACTGGCATTAATCTAACAACTCAACCTAGCAAATTCTAATTTTTCTGTCTAGTTTTAACTCCAGACTATCAGAAGTCAGGAGGTCTTTTCCCAGACCTTCAATTGCATACACACTGATCAGGCCAGATTTCCTCCACAAGTCACTATCAATTTTATTATTATTTGCACCCAGTATATACTACCCAATCTGTGTTTTTGCCTACTGCTCCTTTGAGAAACTGGTTCACAGCAAGAAATACGTAAGATGTGCAGAGTTAATGTATTCTGTCTGGGTTAGCAATTAAAAAAAAAAAAAAAATTGAGACCAAGCTACCTGCTTACTGTCTCTTACTGGTATTGGTCATTGTCACATACACAGATATGTCAAATTTAAGCCTTCTCATTTTGTTCTCCATATTTCTAGACAGTTTGAAATATGATGGAGCTTTTAATTGCTTTCCTATTCAGGATATTTCCATATTTCATTGTACTCCTGATATTATGTATTGTACAGAAATCAGAGACTAGGCATTTTGATAGATTACTGTCTTATCAGTTCCCTTCAGGGAATCTCAACATAAAATTGGGACATGCTTAAAAGTGTTTAATTCATCCACCTTCACTGTATTCTGAACCATCTGTTTATCTTTACAAGTTTGAAAATTCAACATAATTGTCAAATCAATCATCCCTTTTCATTTGACTAAATAGCTTTATTTTCATGTAACAAATTGTACTGAGAATGTTTACAATTGAGTTCTAACAGTAAGCTGTGAGTTTACAGATATTCAATCCATCCCACTCCTTACTTCCTCCTCGCATTTACATAGTGACAATTATTTTATTTATCTGTGGAAAAAAAAATCCAACAACAACAAAGATCTTTTTAGTCAGTATTGATGAGTGTTACAGACTTATACCCACAGGCATTATTTATGAAACAAGGTAAGAATCTGTATTCCTGAACATTTATTTTTAAATAAAATAACTAATAAAGTATGTATTCAGTGTGCTGTAAAATAATTGGTAAAATATTGTGTTACCTCAACGGGTCTGCATAACTGTGCCTAGTCAAACGAATTTGTCATCGGAACACTTTAGGGGTAAGTGCTGTGCTAAGAAAGTCTCTAAATTCTATCGAAATGTAACATTAACACAAGAGCATATATTGCATGTACAGTATAAATACACAGTTTTAACTTATTTTGTGACCATATTATATCACCTACAAAATTTATTTTGCACAGACTACAAATATAACAATCCATCTTGTCCTTTGTGACTGCTGGAAAAACAACTGGTTCTCCAGTTAGAAAATAGTCTTTATTTATTGAACTGAGAGCAATAACACAGACTGTTTTTACAATCATAATTTATGAAATAAACCTGCAACTCTCAGATTAATCAGATCAATTTCAGAATGATTGGCCAGTAGTTGCTTTGGCATTAAAAACACAAGCATTGGAAACTAGGCTTGACTCTTCAGAGAGATGGCTCAAACCCATTGCAGGGATTTAGATCTGGCAAAGCTTGTATCTACCTTGAACAGACTAAGTTTCTCTTTTCCTATAGCATTCACGAGAATTCTGTCCTGTTTCTTGCCCATGGAATGGCTATTAGATGAAGCACTGAAAAGTTAAATAGTGTCACCTCCCCTCTGGTATTTTTTTAGCATTTTCAACACCACAAGGTGGTACGTTGGCACACAGCAGACACAGGACAACAGCATCTAGAGAGTCACAGAACAAAATCAGTAAAATCATTAATATAGTTACACCAAAAAGCAAATAACATTACTAAGTACAACTCACCACTAGAAAGAGTGAAAATTACTTTCATTTCCATGCATCGGGAGATAAGTATCTATTGTATCTTAACAGGGAATAAAATAAACTAAGTCTTGCCACATTCTGTACAAGATCATATGCCTAATAAGTAGTCTGGGCTGTCAGTGGCTACGTAAAAGCAGATAGATTAATACACACATGGAATGATAAACATGGAGGAAACTATATCTATAACCAGTCGAGCAAAATATTTTGGGCTCAGTAGATTAAGCACAGACAGATCCTCCTATTTTATATTGTACACTGTAGAAAAGATATGAACCCAAAATAGTAGCTCCAGTCAGGTATATGACTAGGGCTTTGCTTAATGAGGTGCCAATAATACGATGCATGATTAATGTAGAATAAAAGCATAGTGCCATGGGTTTTTTTGAGACATTAAATAAATAACAAAAGAGGAGTGGGATATGGAGAATTTTATGCTTGTTGAGGTAAGAAGATGTCAATTACCAAGCCAAAAACAGAAATTTGCACTTAGATGTTAAAAAAGGGCCTATGTGCACATAAGCTTGCCTGATTTTTCTAGTTATATCACACGCTTATTAAAAAACAAATTATCTTTACTTACAAACCTTGCCTCATCTAGGAAAGCATTTTTTAAATATATAGAGAAGTGAAATGATGCTTTTTTAATTAAGAAGAAAAAGTAGAATACCATTATGATAAGGAGGAAATAAATAGGTTTTAGGGGAGAAATATTAGTTTCTTCAGTACATCCAGACAGATTTAATGAGGAAATGGTACGCAAGCTTTGCAAAGTGTACTTGCTAGTGGATACTACCTGAAGCATAAGTTAAGCAGGAAGACAGAATTTCTATCAGGACAGTCTATACAAGTCAATGGGTTTTACAGAAGATGGGCAAGCAGATATGCAACCCTGCAAAGTAGAACTCTTGCTCTTTTCACATCTGTCTGCACAGGGACTGCTCCCTCTGTGATGCTGGTTCAGCTGTTTACTGACATGATTCAATACCCAAACCCAGAAAAACATCCAATTTTGCTGTTGTCCTTCTTGCCTTTCTCTGTTTTGTACATATTAAAAAACATGTTTTCTCTTTTGGATAGTGTGAAGCATTTTTAATGTTTAGTTTGTTTTAGTCTTATCTGACTTAAGTGTAGTTTTAACGTAAACAAAAAGCAACTAGGCACTCCTCATCAGATGATTTAGTAAATCTTTCTGCAGAGGACTTTGCCTATCTTGATTACCCTAGGTCCTTAAGTTATTAGCTAGAATAAGGAAGAGCAGAAGTGTCTTCCAGTGAACAGCAGTGTACAAAAACACTGTGGAACACACTTGCTTGACCAGAGACCTTCAGGAAAACTTGTCATACTTTGGGATCACTGCAGGCAATAGCTATCAATCCCACTATCTATGTTGTTGATGAAGAAATTAAATAGTGTTGGTCCCAGTATGGACTCTTGAGGGACACCACTCTTACTAGTTTTCACTTTGACATTGAGCAATTGATTATAACTCTTTGGAAACAACCATCTAGACAACTACTCATCCAACAGTCCACCTGTCAAGCACATATCTCTCCAATATAGCAGCAAGAATTATCTCAGTTTCACCATTGTCTCACTGTGTGACACTCTGTCCTGGATCCAGCTGGGATAGGGTTAA
>NW_010120306.1:0-750 GCF_000699245.1 Pterocles gutturalis
AATATGTCTATCTGAAGTCTGTTGCTGAAGAGGAGAGGAGATTGGAAGCTGAAGAAGGAAAAAAAAAATCTGTCAAGAGCTAGAGTGAAGCATGCAAGGAATCGCAAAGCAGATGGAGATACCATATTGGAAGGAGCGAAGATGGGACCTTGCTTTCAGTTCTGCCAGTATCTGGTTTGTCTCCGAACTGTTGGCTGGTGTCACTCCTGTGACTCAATTAAATAATGGTGGGGGGGGAAAGGAGGTGTGAAGAGGAGTAGTACTTTCCGAACCGTGGCCGTTTTCAGCCCAGAGGGTTACCCGAGTCTGTGGGTTAGCTGCTTACACCAGCCAGTGGAGTCCTCTTGCAAGCACTTGCCTCCCCTTGAGTTTGTGTAAAACACTTCCACCTACAGCCAGCCACGTTGCCAGGATTTCCACCTGCCTGTTTTCCCTAGTACCAGAAGAACAAACTCTGTTCATTCATTTGCTCTAAACCTGGTTTCTGCCTGTTACCCCTCACCCCCCAATTTGTGTCCTTACTGGGAGAGAGATTGGTAAGCTCAGCTGGGCAGCTGCTTTTTGGTTTGGTTTATTTTGGTGGGGTTTTATTGTTTGTTTGTTTGTTTTTTGCAGTAGCACAGCATAAACCTCAAGAAGCTAAAGAAAGTGCTTGAGAAGCTTGAAGTTTATTGACTAAGCAGGTATTTTTTTTCTTTTTGTTCTTGCTTAGTGTCCTGTGGGGGTGCTTTGTGCTGAAGTAGAATTTTA
>NW_010120307.1:0-31804 GCF_000699245.1 Pterocles gutturalis
GGTGGTGGTCCTGACACCAAGACAAAACCTTACCCTCGGTGCCCCCTGGACCCTCCCTATCCAAAGCAGCTCCCTCCACTAAAGTGACTCCCTCTGCTCCACCGGAGGCAGAATTAATCAATCTGAACACCCCTGACTCAGGAAAACTTCTCATGCCATCCTCTGAAAGCAAGCTGGGGACAGCGACCAATGGATTTATTTAAGGAGGCTCACGGAAAACAAACAGGAGGACCTAATGATAACTTTTCCCCTGGGCCCTTTTAAAGCTCCAGTCCCTTTTTTGGTAGACACAGGGGCCCAAATGTTTGCTTTAAATGCCAATACTGCAAGCTGGAGTGGGATCGTCCCTGACAAAGAACAGATATGGGTAACTGATGTATCTGGGTGTTCTAAGCCCCAGACTACAGCCCAAGCAAAGTGCTGGTTACCGGGAGACACTACCACCACTGAGACCACCATGATATTGGGGGTGCTCCCTATAAATATTTTGGGATTGGATTTATTAAAAGGGAAGGCTTGGACTGACTCAAAGGGGAAGGAGTCAAAGTTTGGGTTTCTGCCAGTCTCGGTAAGGCTTTTGCAGACTGCCCCTGCACTGCCCCCATCCAAAGCTGTAAATGTGAAACCCCATTCCTTACCACTGGGAGAGAGACAGGGAATCACTCCAGCGATCAAAGAACTACAGGATCAGGGGATAATCATCCAAACTCATTCCCCTTAAAACACACCAGTGTGGCCAGTTCACAAACCAAATGGAAAATGGCATTAAACAATCAATTATCAGCACTTGAATGCAGACACTGGCCCCCCGACAGCATCAGTGCCCAATATAGCTGAACTAATCTCTACCATGCAGGAGCAATCCCACCCGATTTTAGCCACAATTGATGTGAAAGATATGTTTTCCATGGTTGCCATACAGGAAACCAATTGAGCTGTTTTCTTCACATGGCAAGGTATCCAATACACCTTCACTCATTTGCCTCAAGGGTATCGGCACTCTCTTACCTTCGCACATGACGCCCTGGCCCAAACACTAGTGGAAATTGCCCCCAAAGAGAGAGTTAAAACCTACCAATACATTGATGGTATATTGTTGGGGGGAATCCAATGTCACTGCAGTGGGACAAACCCAAACAAAAATAATTCTGACAGAAAAAGTACAACTCCCCTCCCCTCAGGTAAAGTTTTTGGGCATATGGTGGAGAGGAGGAGCAGTGTGTATTCCCCCTGAAACCTTAACCACCTTAGAACAAATAAAGATACCAGAAAATAAAAAAGAATTGCAGCATGCCTTAGGCCTACTAGTATTCTGGAGGAAACATATTCCAGATTTTTCCGTCACAGCTTGTCCCTTATATGGTGTGACTCGTAAAAGAACTACATGGGAATGGACCCCTATCCATGAGGAAGCATTAAAACTGTTTTTGAGACAGTAGCATACCAAGCTTTGGGCCTGAAACACACAACAGATCCACTTCAAACTAAATGGGCTTTTGCAGTTCATGGAACATCCATACATATGTGGTAGTGTGGATCGGAGGGTCCAACCTGCCCCACTGGGTTGTATTCATGTAGTTTTAAACATGCAGAAAAACGCTACTTTGTCTGGGAGAAAGGTCTTTTTGTAGTCGGTCTAGCCCTGCAGGAGGCTGAAAGAATCATGTAGCAGCAACCAGTCATTTTGGAAGAACCTTCTGGAATCTTGAAGCCAGTGCTGGCTGAAACCCCTTTCCTCGCGGGGGTGGCACAGCAAGAAGCGGCAAGGAGCTGGCATGTACAATTAAACCATTGTTGTCACACATATCAGATCCGGGAAGGAGCGCCTGGGGCACTCCCCATGTGGGATCCACCCTCTGTTCAACCAGAACCAGAGCCCCAACCATGAAACCTGCCCCTCCATTTGAACCCCACCTGAACATTTCAGGACTAACCTAGATAGAGGTGGTATTGTGGTTCAGATGCCTGCTCATAATGGCAGTTACTTTACTGCTGGGGTGGTTCAGGAATGGGCTAAGGCTGAGGGTGGGTACTGCAAGTCCACCACTATCCCCAAGCCAATCGGATAGTATTAAAAACAAGTGGCCTTTTAAATCATATCCTGTGACGATCCTGGATGGACTGCATGGCTTCCTGATGCTGTAGCAAAGGTAAATGGTTGTTGGGGAAGAAATGGATGCCCAAAGCCTGCTGCCTTCTGCTTCCTGGAACAAAGGAGACGAAGGACCCTATGAAAGCTTTAACCACCGATTCAAGAGAATCGGAATTTCTTCCTGTTTCTTTAAACAGGTTTAACCACCAGAAATAGCCTTCTCTTCAGAAGTCTGAGTCAACTCTTCCTTCAGAAATTTTTACTATTATTGTACTATAACATTTGCTATAATAAGTGAATTAATGGATAATAGTTAGAATGGATGTTTTTCATCTGATAATTCTTAGCTTATTCTTTTGGTTTTTGTTTGGTTTTGACATGATTAATGTCACCTCTCCAAGATATATGCTGTCCCAATCTGAAGTCGGAGGAGGTTTCTTTTTGGTCCCAAGAAATGAAATTAAGACACAAATGAGGTCAAATGCTATGTAAATAAACCTACAATTACCTATAGCCAAGCCATACAAGAATAAAGTAACAATAAGAAGAACACAGAATATTTAACGTGCAAGAATACATGTAATAGTCAGAATTTGCTCATGGCTTTGGTGGGTCCATGGCTTCCTCAGAAGAGGGAGGTGATTGTTGGCAACAGCACTCACACAGTAAACAGACACAAATCAACAAAATGGTTACAATAATGAGAAAAAGAGTAACTATTCCCGCATGAACTAGCAAAGCAATATAAAACATTTTGGTTTTTTCTGGGCAATACCTATTTACAAAAAGGATGGCTGCTGATGGTGCAGATGGCCACGTTGCTCAGCTTTGCATAAAACGGATGTCTCCCAAAATGCCCCAGCACTTCCTTCTAGAAGAGTCGGGTCCCAGATTTTTTTTTTTTCTTGCTTTGCAGTTTTGTTACCCTTTTTCTACTTAAATTCATTATAGATATTGTTATAACTATGGTTAATATATAGATAAGCTATACTGTGCGTCTTTCATTACAAAAAGAAAAAGAAAAAAAACCAAACCAACCTGGGTTGTAGCTATACTAGCTTCCGTTTCCTACCTTCTCGATATTCTTTCACATAAACTATACATTCTATCCTGTGGGTTAAAAACGTTTCTCAGTCTTGTCTTAAATTGCTAAATTTCAGGTTTAAGGACATTGATTTGGTCTTCCTCGTCCTCCTTCTGCTGCAATCTCACAGAAGGAGGATACTATATCACCATACAACCTCGACAGATGTAGCCTGAGAGAAAATGAAGCAGATAGCCAGTCAAACAGCAGAACTATCCCAATCCACACAGCTGAAAGACTGGTTTAATGTTTGGGCTCCAAGCTCTTCATTGCATTCCATCCTACGATCCTTAGGACTCATGGGATGGGGGGCATGGTTAATTAAAATTGGATTAACACTGCTTATTGATTACATATTTTTAATGATTGGTGTAGCTATTGTTCGCTGTATGACTATCTGTGCCATTTCCTCCTGTTCTTCTCTTTTCTCTCCCTCTATCTCATATGTTAAAATCACCACCATGAAGAAAGAAGATATGTCACAGACAAATCTTCAAGCCACAGGGTGGTGTATCAATCAGCCGCCGGATGACTACACAACACCTTCGCCAAGAAATGAAAACTGAGCCTACAACCCAAATGTTTGAGGCACGGGGTGGTGTAACAGACTATTCATGCAGTTTTACAAGAAAACTGCAGCTGCATGCTACAATTGTTTTTTTTTTCTTTTGTGGCTCAGTCACACTGGAAGCTTATATTCAGCTCACAGTTCGCTGATTCAGCGAGGACTCCTCTGTTCTCATGTGCTTTCAACTAAAGAACTAACTTACAGTTGATGTCATCGTTGTCAGCCTTAGATAATGCACATCCTGCATATTTTACTAATACATATTGTTTAACTTCATTCTTCACAAAGGTTATTCTACGCTTGTGTTTGATACTGTAGACCTTTCCTACCCTGACTATATTTTCCTAAACCTCTCCTAAACCACCAGCCTCACAAGCCTATTCCTTCTGTTTGCACTGTAGCCATAAGTGAACATATTAAACAAGGCTTATACTTTAATGATACCTTGATACGTTTTTGCACCTGCTGTTACCATCTCTCCTTCTTATTAATTGAACATACTCTTTGCTATACTCAATCTTTTTTTTACATTATCAAAGAAACGTCATAACTGTGTCATAGTCATATGCATTTTATGCCAAGAATCTGTATTTATTTTCTTTAGAAAGGAATCAGAGATCAAGGAGATCTATCAACTTAGTGTACCTTGGTCCACCCTTGCTAAATCTATGTTATATTTTATAGCCTCACTGTCCCCTTTCAATATCCATGTCTTTAACTATTCTGTCCTTCAAGACGTGCTTCGCTTAGGAGCAAAGCCACTGAAGTAGCTTAGCATCAGGTCCTGCAACAGTTCTCTTGCTTCCTTTTATTATCTGCCCATTTCCTGTGTTTTGACAAATTACTTTTTATGTTACCCTTTTACAAATTACACCCTTCACATCTGAGACTTGTTAAAAATACTTATTAAAAGAGGCACAAATTCATTCTCCCGTGCCCTGTATTTAAACAGTGACTTCCTGTGTTGGGAGCCACAATACACCGAGTGTCCACTGTGGAAGGAATAAAGCTTTTGACTGTGAAATTAGAAGATTCACAAGGGCTAAAAGGAAGTATTTTCTTAAAACCTCAAAAAAGGCACCTCCAGGATTTTCACTGCATCTTTTCAGGTGAGAAATCTGAATGATCAGATAAACCCTCTGTGCAGCCACACATCTTGTTCCATCCTTCAAATCCACATTTACAACAGCCTTAACAGAGTGAATTCTTCTCCTGCAGGTGCATGCAGCCATGTCTCTCTGTTCTGGGTGCTGTGTCTCACCTGAGAAAGAAATAGTGAAGTCATGTTTATCCTCAATAATTTGTAAAATGTGCTGTACACAGACAGCTTTTTCTTTTTTTCTTTTAAACAAATAACAGCCTGAATGGAAACTTTCAGCTTTCCAATCAGAAGAAAACTGTACTATTCTGCCCCTACTGGAAAAAAAATAATATTAAAAGTAGTAGTTATGCTGCTGTTATTTCTGTCAGGCATTTTTTACTGTATGCCATCCCTATTATAGAGGTCTACGATTAAAATATATGCATAGTAGTGTTAGGCGAATATGAATTTTATTTTGTCTTACAAATGGATAAAAAATATTCCAAATGTCATGATTAGCGTATACAGCATAACGTGGCTCTGTTCATTTCCTTTTGGTTTATATTTGTCTTTGTGCATTTCTGCTCTCTGCAGTCTCTGCAGACAATTACAGTGGTGTTTTTCTGCAGCATTGCTAATAGTGTTGGGAAGCAGATTTTACATGATCTTGGAAGAGTTCCCTTAGCATTAAACAGACGCATTCTGCGCTGTATGACTAGACGGTGTAAAAAAGAAACCTGTAATACCAATAAAACTGCAGCAGGTGGCACTAGAAGGAGAGTTAACCAGGGCCGTGAGGCAGATGAGGGGATCAAGAAAACAGAAATAAATAGGATAAAAAGATCAGAAACATTTTAAGTTTGTATCTCTTTCTTTCTAGTCTCCCAAACTAAGGATAAAGTGGCACAGCTGGTTGGATATAGAAAATTTCGGCTTGATGGAGCTGGATTAGTGCAAGGTGAGATGCAAAAGGTAGTAAGAGGATAGCTTATTTCTGATTTGGTTGGTGGTTTCTGAGGACTTCATGGGGAATGAGGAATTTACCAGGGAGGATTAAAGCAAATATTTTCAGCCATCCAGTATGGATGCTGTTGGCTTTGCTTACTTCTATTGTTGTACTTCATGAGCAAGTATTAATTTATGATATTTGTTGTCATTAAATATGTAGTGAATAACTATGATACACTAAAAAGTGTAAAGTTGACTTTCTGACAGAGGAAAGTGCATTCCCTGGCCTATGGCTTATGACTGTACTATCTTTTTTTTTTTTTTGTCTTTTTAAATTTTTTTACAATTAATAAGCAGATTTCAGCAGTGCCAGGATTATGGTTAGCATGAATTTAAAAGCGCTTCCTCTGTATAGACAAAAGTCACAGTCAGGCTAATTTTAAAGAGGAATTATTTTTCTATTAGTTTGAGTCTGTTAAGAAAAAGGACTTCGTTACAAAGTCCTTCATTTGTAAATGAAGGCTGGCAATACCCAAATAAAATTATTCAAGTTTTGCACAACCGACTTTTGCAGATATTTCAACTTTGGGGATGAATCTATAACAAGACATAGTCATTGTTCTGGAGAACTTGCAGTCTTTCTAAATAATACATATATGCAGATCCACTGGGAAAGTTCTTCTAGCAGATCAAACAGAAAAAATGCTACATTTCAAAGAGAAATAAAATGAATAGGATTTTCAGCATGCAGGGAAAATGTCCAAAAAAAAAAAAAAAACAAAAACAAAACGGTATGAGAAAGAAAACAAAACACTGAAAGAGTGAGGGAAATAAAAGAGGACAGCAGGAAAAGAGGCTTCTAAAAAAGCTATGCAGCCAAACAGAAATGGGAAAGACTTGTCTGAGTTCCACAAACTGGAAGTCGGAAGGTAATGACAAACCTTCCATTGTATGGAAGAGAAATGGGAAATGGGATGCTGGAATAGAGAGATAAGATTATGTGAGCAGAAACATTTCTTGGATGCATGAGGGAGTTATGTTGTGATGCAAAAGCAGAAACAAGGTTGCAATACTCCGGATAAGTCAAACTATGCTATTTTATGCACTTTCTAGATACTTGGATGAAGATCATTATCTTGATATTCCAGGTACATACTTTTGTATAGACTTCTGTAATTCTGTTTGTCCACACATAAACATATGTCCACATTTCAGCATATTTTTTTTTGTTACAGGATTGGCTTTTCCATAATTATAGAAGGGCATTATACCCATCTGTATATTTACTTGTAACTCAGCCAAAAAACCAAAAAAACAAACAAACAACAACAACAAAAAAAAAAACCCAAAGACCTTTCTCTGTCAGATGTTCCTTTTTGGTGACTGTAAGCTATTTTATAAGACAAATATTTAGCCACAGTCACACTGGCCTTTTTACTGAATTTGCATTCCATTACCAGAATAATAATTTTTCCCAATTCAAAGCCCTGGGGTTCTTAGGGCTAATCCTAAAGAACATCAGTCCACAGAAAGTCCTTGCCAAGATTTTATGTGATATTTGTCCTATTTTTAAACATTTTTTTTTTTCTAGCTGCAGAGCCCAGGACCATCTGATGGGATGTTCTTTAGAGATGGGATGCAGCACAAGGAACATTTTTATGCTCATATTAATTTACTCAGAAGGTCAATATTAACTCAAGGAACTGTATGACAGAGAAAGCCAGCTTATGGACAAGTTACTCTACGTTGTACTAAACTCTGGATATAGAGTTTAGAATTTAAGGGAAGATTTAGGAGAGCTAGAAGGCAGGTTATGATCCACACAATCTTGAATGCAGTTTCTCCATGCCTTTTTCATACAAATGAAAGTTGATATGGAGGAGAGGAAGACTGGATGCACAGTAGATTATTTTAATTTTCCCTGGATCTTTCTGCCCAGTATTGTCATTTAGAAACAGGTCCTTTTTATCTTTGTCATGCTGATTTGCTATTTTAAAAATAATGTAACCAAAAGCTGCATTAACACCTTTCAAAATATTTTTTTTGTTGTTTAGCATTTTTATTTTTTATGTTTTGGCTGAGCCCTGAGCACATTTTTGTGAAACCTAAATTAGCCTGACTGAGGAAGCACAGCTTACTCTTCCTTCTGTAGTTGAATGAGCATCTTTCAAGGGTTGAGGAAGCTGATTTAAATAAGCAACTAAAGCTCAGAAGCTTCTGGGGCTTAATTCACATTTCACCTCTGTCCCACAGTTGTTCCTAACACCAAACAGTTCAACACAGCGATTTGCATTAAACTCCACAGTCTCTGCAACATGCAAGAAGGAAACTCAGCAGTATGGCCTAGTGTCTGACCCACGGATACCAGAATCCTTTTGGATGGAAAAACCTGTTGGTGTATCTGACCTTCTAAACAGTCCACATGAAGTAGGAACACAAAGTTTTGGTCACTGGGCTGAATTAGTTATTGTTAAGTCTGCTGTTTATGCACCTCACAGTAAACTAGGAGTGTCCTTTTGTTGTGCATTGTCATAGTAATTTCTGACAAAACATAAAGGCTGTCTGTACCGTGGAAGCTCTCCTGAAACAGCAGTGATAGAGCCTCACTCTGGGTCATTCCTCCTGCTTGAGGACTGTAACTTTTCCATGGTTCACATACACAGCAATTTAGCCTGTTTTGCAAAAGGCTTTTAGGATATAATTTAATGACCTAAAATTCCTCTGGAGCTCTTTCACAAATTAAGCTTTTTCCCAGTGTTACCTAAGCACAAACATTAGGACAGTTTAAAGACAGCTTCCTCTTTGCAGAAGTACAGAAAGCAAAATGTTCTCTATGTGGGTATTTGGGGCTAAATTATTTTTTGGGAAAACTTGGCACAATCATATGTTTATATTATAAATGTTTACTCCTAGGAGTAGAGAATGTAATTCTTTAATGCCAGTATTAATAGCAATAAGCCCGACCAGGGACATTAATGATGCATTTTTCTGAGGGGCAGCCTCAGTCCCACACTCACTTCACAAGTAAAGGCAAATTCTTACTTGCAGTCTTAGGTTCTCTACTATAGGCAACTCGTGTTCATTCAAAAATGCCGAACTTGTAAAGCTTCCGCAGCTGATAGTGCAAAAAATTACCACACTGAGAAAAAAGAAAAAAAAAAAAAAAAAAAAAGAAAAAAAAAGGTAAAAGGGATAAAGACCTGTCCAGGGCGAGCACTCAGCGAGCCGCTGCGTCTCAGTGCTCCTGTGCTGCCTGCTCTGCCTGGTGGCCCAGCTCTCAGCACAGACCCACGTTTCCCGCCTGTCACCACAAGGGGTGCCCGGGCCGCGCGGCGAGAGCGCTGGCGGGGGGAGCTGCCAGGTCATCCCTGGGAGATGCTGTGAAACAGGAGAGATTCCCGCTGCTGCTCCTCGGCGATCGCTGCTGTTGGTGGGAAAGGCAGATGTGGAGCGGTGTGTGTGTGCGCGGAGAGATGCGGAGTGGGTTTGACTGAGGTGTCTGGCGGCTGGGCAGAGCTGGCAGAGGAGGCAGAGAGAGGCGGCGAGAGGAAGAGGCAGGAGCAGAACTGAACTGCCGAGCAGCTGTTTCCTAATACTCTGGTTCTTCTGGGTGCCTCAGTGAATGTGAACATGGATTCTGTCACTGAAATCTTCTTGAAGCTGCTGTTTCTCCTGTCTGTTCACAACCACCACACACCAGTGGCAGGGAATAAATGTAAGTATTGCATATGTTTTAAAACTCAATCCAGAGTGTTGTGAAAACTTCTGGGATATTTTATTTGCATTTAGAATAAATTTTTTTTTTGAGACAAATGCTTACTGCTTCAAAATCACGACAGCAAGTTGCTAGGCTGAAAATGTTCTAAAATCCTTGGATAGATGTTTGTGATTGAGTCGACGAACAGAATATTTTTTTATAAAGCTTACAGTCTAAGAGTATCTGAAAGCAGCATTTTGCTGAAGGATGCATGTTCAGCCCCATTTTCGTTTTTCTTTTCTGTTTGTAAGTGCAGTATTTTCCAAGGAATTGTGTCTTAACGTGGAAATTACTGTTAGGCTTCTATTGTGGACTGTTTCAGCAATTAGGTTTTTAGCAATTCATCATTTTGAAAACCGGTATTTGCACCTCCTAAGTTAAGCTGGCACTCAGATACCTCTAATGGACATTACTGTGCAGTTCAAGAGCAGTACAAATATAACAGGGAATAATGTGAATAGCAAGAATTTGTGGTGTCTGCATTGATAACTTAAGCAGTATTGTTCATGCATGACTAAAGAAGAGAACACTACCAGTTTCAGAGAAAGTTTTTGAAAATATAATTCATAGTTAAACAGTAGGTTCATACTGCAAAATATAGTGATCACAGTTTTAAAGACAATCAGCCCTCTAGGAGGCAAATCTGATATATAGCTGAAAATCTTTTTTTTTTTCTTTTTTTTTTAGTGTTGAATTAGATAATTATCTGTATAAAAGAAAAAAATTATCAATGAAGTACTTTTCAGGGGTATTAGCATGCAGTAATAGTTTTGAGCTATTCTTGTTCCATTTGATTCAGCTTCAGCAAGCTGAAGGAATTCATTTTGCATACATGTGGTAGAACAGTAACCTCAATGACAGATGCTCATAACCTGAACTGAGCATATTTTCTGCTCTTCCTGTTAAGGCACTGGTTGTACATTTCAGGAATGGGGAGGGTGGGAGCAATGCCTCTGTGGGAAGAGAGTGCATGCCAAAGCAAGGAGGAATGTTCAGGAATAACCTTACAGCCCGGTGGCAGAGGACAGCTTCCTGGAAATATTTGAGCAATGGGAGGGAAGTTTGAAGTGCTCTATGGATCTATAGCCCAGGGTTTTGCATATGGATGGTTTGTAAACTAAACATGCTCCCATGAGCCAGACATTCACATTGCAGCACCAAAATGATCTTGTGCTGTCATTCAGTAATGATATCTCATTTGTTACTCAAGTGCATAGTGTAGCCCTAAACATGAATACTAAGTTCCTCTTGTTAAACACCCTGCTGCAATCCAACCACGGCTTTAATTCCCTTCATCATTCTGCATTGTACAGTTTATGAATGCATCCGTTTTCACAAGACCATGATAATTGAATTGCACATTAATAGCATTTGGCACTATGCACAAAACTAAATCAGTTGCTTACAGGGAGGCATATTAAAACCATTTCAAAAAAAGACTTGCATCACACAGCAAAGCAGTAAAGCACTAGAGGTCACTCTTACAATTCACGAAGCTAGGTTTGGGGAAAAGGCTCAAATCTTTTCCCAATATAGAATTATGAAGGATAAAACAAATCAGGTCTGAAACATATTTACTATTGGCTTTCTCAAATGTTTCTCAAAAACAAGCCAAACTTAATTATAGTATCAAAAGACTGAATGGAATGAACAGATTTTTCACAGGTTTGCTAGTATTTATAAGCATATGGTATTTTTATTTATGAATAAGTCCTAACTCCTATGTCAAAACACTCGTCTGAACTGAAGAAGTAAGAACTCTCTCCATGCTACAGGCAAGGAAACTGTATGTGGGAAGAGTAAATGAAATTATTTAAACTAAGAAGGAAGGAGGGTTAATGTGAAGAGAATTTGGCCAATCTGATGCATGTTATTCCTTGTCGATACCTAAGCTGGGAAGAAAAAATAAAATCCCTTTATGTATGCATTATTTTGGAAGTAAGCATTTCAGTGAGAGACTTTGTTTAAAAGTGACAGTTTCCATCTCAAGTATCAAAGCATGAATTTGGTTAGGGTGTTAGGTTTCATAAAATTACCTCAGGAGAAAAGGTTTTTCATTGTTACTGATTACAGTAGATACATGCAGCAACCATTATCTACTCACTTGAACTTAATTTACTCACTTCTTGAAAAATTGACCAGCAATTGAAATCCTTTTCAGTAGGTGGTTCTACTATTGGCATTAATGTGTTCAAACACATTTACAAAATCAGGCAAAGTTCTGTTTTCTTGCATGAATATTAACGGCTAAATTGTCCAGTAGGCTGCCAATCATCAAAGAAAATAAGATGTTTCTTTAATTCTTCCTCTAAATTAATCTGTTTTTCTTCTTTTAATTTTATAGTTCATTCTTGAATATCAGATCCTGAATACCTAAGTTTTACTTTGTCCTTCTTCAGACCAGCTGCTATTAAGAAAAGACCAAAGTAAAGACCTTTACACTTCACCTTGAAGCATCAGTGCTAATGTTACTAAGTCAGTTGTGTAAAGAAAATTTCTTGGATCAAAAATTGACATTCTCAGAATTATTTCTGTCTTAAAGGAATTACAGTATTACTCTTTTGAATAAGATGATTTTGAAGTTCTTAGGTTATCTGAAGGTGACAGACCCTATCATCTAGTATATGAAAGTTTATTTTGGGGGGTTTATTTTGGGTTTTTTTGTGTGTGTGTGTTTGATTGTGTTTTTTTCCCCTGAAAAATAACGCTGACACTTGCAACCAAGAGATGTACTAATTGCTGCTGGAAACTCAAATCTTTTAAAAGGTTTGTAGTAGTGCTACTTCTTGCTTTCCTGTGCTTTCCTCCTCCCAAGGAATTGCACTTTCAAAGCAACTGAAAGAAGTTTGAAGTGACAACCCTGAGTAAGTAGCTGTATAAGGTCAAGTGTGAGTTTTAAATGAAGGATTAAAGCAAGTACTCCTGTAATTTTTTTTTTTTTAACTGGAGCTAGGAAACATTTTTATTTTATTTGGAACTGTCTCTACAGCTGTAAATCAGCAAGTTACTAAATCAGCCCTTCAGAAGTTGCCAGAAATTGGTACTGTAATAGGTGCAGTACTTTTTAAGCTCTAAAACTGAAATGTTGCACACAGCGTAATCAGACCCTCTGCACACATCAACTCAACTGTGACTAAAAATAATTAAGGTTAATTTTGACAGTGAATTGAAATAAAGAGAACAAATTAGGGACTTGCCCTGTAAATTCTCACCTCTTTATACCTACTTATTTTTCTTAAAACTCTCCAGTCTTACAGAAGTTTTATCACTTAAGATTTTTGTATTTGTACTGCTTTCAAATAGAGTGATCACATACGTTGGTTATATTATCAGATGCGGGTCATTGTACAAGTAATATCCCCAGAGAAGAGATTACTTGCTACAAGGAAAATATTATATCTTAATTTAGAAAATAATTTTATTCTGATGTTAATCATCAGTACCAAACAGTTCCTTAAGCTATTTGGCAACTTTATGGAATCACATTAAAAATATACTAAAATGTTGTTTATCACAAACAGTTTAAATTAAAATGTAATTATTTTACCATTAATTTGTGGTTGATGTGAACTGTAAGGGAGAAGAAAGTAGAAACTTCCTGAATTTTCTTTTAGCTTCATTAATATTTATCTTCTGCTTATTGTTATCTACCTCTGCTCTGAGATAGCAGTGGAGATTCCATCAGAGATCAGGACATATATGGGCAATTATTTACATGAATAAAACATTACAGATCTCTCTAGTATATTTTGCATGTTTTAGTACGTAACATCAAAAGTTTGTATCAACATAAAATCTAAACCAATACCAGTGGAATAATCTATCAAAGTTTATTTCAAACTTTCAAGGTTGAGAATTCACAGAAAGGCCTTGGGTTGATTACACTGAGTATAATCAACAATTTCATCCCTTTGCTCTAGGCTTTCAAATTCCCATGAACATATTTGTCCCTGGGCTCAGTCAGAAGGATGGATGGAACAAATTTGGTTGTGATTGATGGATAGTGGCAAACAAGTAAAGACATTCTCGAAGTGGGATAGAATCAACCATAAAAAGAAAATGCAGTAGGCTATAAGTAAAGTATTTTGTCAGTGCTAGTAATAATATTTGCATTATGTGTTAGAATCTACTGTGTTTTAGTGAAGTACCCGTAAGGAGTACCAGGAGTTCTTCACATCTTGATAATTTTGCAGTCATGGCCATTCTGCTTTCTTTTTTACGTATTAATTAGATGTAAGTGTACATCTATGTTCAGCCAGAAGAAAAACAACCTTTAAGTAAACTGTTGTACCTGACTACCTATGTCTTACAAATTCATGTACGCTTCTTTCATTGTATATGAGGTACAAAGCTAAAGTTTAGTGTTTTTTTTCTGAACACTTCTATGCTTTTCTGTGCTGTGGTAGAAAACAACAAATAGTTCCTCATATATTAGTATATTTCATATTACATTTATTTGCCACTATTATGCTTACTGATTCATCTTCTGTAAGAACTTCAACAATCACAGTTTCGTAGCTCTTAGCAAGTGTAGATAGGAAAAAAATACGTCAAATCTCTCCCCCATCCCTTCTTGCCTCTGCCTCCCCACCCCAAACAAAGAACACTTGAATGTTTAAGAAACATTACATCTTTCAAATATTTATTTTCTTTTTTCCCCAGAATGACCTTGTGCTTCGGTGCTACTTGTGAGACTGAGAATTTCATGTGTCCTGAATCTAATCACACAGGATTAGAGATTTGTTTTGTGGGAAAGTTAGAACTGCTTCTCAGTATTATTATATGTTTATTCATTGTTAGTTGCTCTCAGTTATCAAGGTGGTAACAGAGGTGGGGGTGGTGAGATCCATCACTAATTCAAAGGGCTCTCCTTCCTAGAACACACCAGGCAACTTCTTATGAATGATGAAGAAATACCAAATGCTAAAACTAATCATGTCTATGGTGACTGGTGACTGGTGACTCCAGAAGTACACATTAACTTAAGAGTTTTCTGAAGTGAAAAGTTGAAATTTGCTCTTCCCTCAGTTTTCAGCTGTTTTATAAAGAGGGAAGGAAAACCAAAACAGTAGGGATAACATTGTTTTTACAAGTTTCTTTACAGTTGCTTGGGTTTTTTTTTTTTTTTTTCCTTTTTTTTTCTTTTTTTTTCCCACTGTTAAATATGAATAAGGCTAAATGTTTTGGCAGAGTGATCTGGTAGTTGTTCAGTACAAAATACTTTTTGTAACTTACAATTTGTAACTTTAGCAGTCAGGGTCTGTGTATGGCTTCTAGATTAAAAGTGAAAAAGAGATATGTGTGTCTCAGTATACTAGCATGTATTACATAAATGTCATTATGACAAAAGCTGTCTCTCTAAACTTGAAAATAACAGAAAATGTGTAGGAGATACAGTGTGTTGTCATGATGAAAATTGTTCTGCTTTGTTTGCTTGTAAAAAATGATGCAGCTTTAATGTTAGGGTTTAACCAATCGTGGTTAATGGAAATTTTATCTCTGCAGTATTTTATGTTTATGTATTTGATACTGCTTACTTATCTGTTGTGTGTTTGTGTCTTATGTATGTGCAAGTGTAGCATTACAGACTAATGTTTGTCAAACAAATAAATACTCTATAGGTATCCTTCTATCAGTTTAAGTCTATGCCAGTAACCTTGAGTTAAATCTGTGAAATGCAGAGTAGAGTTTGTGTCCAATAATTTTGCTTTTTAGAAGACGCTTTCAGTGTTTATTACAAATTACTATACTATTTTTTAGTAAGCAAAATGTGGTGTGGACTGGGAGGTAAAAATGATAATGTGTATATTGTAGTTCATCAGTATTTTCAGTGTAATAATTTGAAAAGTGATTTAAATCCTGGAAACTTCTGACATTTTAAGTAGATTAAAATTAGTAACTACAGAATTATTATTTAAATACCATACTCACTTAATAGACTAGTGAAGAAAACTACCTTTAGGGTCTTAAATCTCAAAGGACAGAGAAAAAACATGGTTAGGAAATCTATCCAGTGGGGTAATGGGTCTAATTACATTTTTATTAAGTAGATCTCGTTATTTGGTTGTGCTCAAGAATAAGCTATTTTTTGTTCCTTGCTGTTAGAGTGCCTGTTTATTTCTATAACAGCTTTTTAGCAATTAGCATATTTACATATGTGGTCTTGAGGGGAAAATAGATTAGAAACAGCATGTTGGAATATTTGAATTTTTTCTTATTACTTAATGTCATTCTTTATTCAGCCAGTATCTGAAGATCCTGCTCTTTTTCAGGCATTTATCTGTCCACTGTTAAATCTAAATAGAAACCATTTTGTAAAACCTCAGTTGTTCTTAAAAATATGATTTTAGAAAGATTTTTTCCTGGTTATTATTACTCAGATGTCATATAACCTTATAAACAATCTCACTAGGAGCGCAAACAAGTTGTTTTTATTAGAGAAGGTCTAGAGCAGAAGTTTTGAACAGCACAGCAAGAGTAAGACCTTCAGAAGGTAACATGCACTATAAAAGTAGACAGGCTGAATTGAATATGGGAAGCCTGAATCACTTTGGTTAATTTTTCCACAGCATTGCACTCTATCCTGTGTTACATTAGACTGGATATGCTCAACATGGCTATTCTGTAATTTTCTGAAAGTTTTGAGGAGAGGAGGGGGAAAAGTTATTTTCTTCAGGATTATGAATTATGGTAGAGGTCATATGATGATTACTGCTCTGCAGTATTAATAGGAAAATACTAATTTTAAGCTGGAAGGCATTTTGAATTAGAAATGACAGTATAGGAGCTGCAGAAGGAAGATTTTTCCTGAATTTTCACTGCTTCATTTACTAGCCTTGCTTTTGAGATATATGATGAACTCTGATGGCTCTGCAGAGACAGGAAATTTGGCATTTATCTGTCTAAAATAAATAAAAATCTGAAACTTGGGTGTTTGCTTCTGAGCTAGCTGAGTCCCTTTTTAGTAATGAGAGAAAAAATAGTTCTTATAGGAATAAATAATGCAGAAGATGGAAGGAAGAACTGCATACAAAGATAGTTATCTAGTATAAGGCGACTTACAGTGTAGAAACACCATTTGTCTCAACACTGATAGTCTAGAAAACTAGGTCAGACGTAGGCTTTGTAGACATCAAAACTTACATGAGATGGGTTCCAGTTCTGTCAAAATATGCTACTCTGAATGTTAGAAAAATGTGTAGCAAGCCATACTGACTACCTTGTATAGTAATCACTGGCTATACCCAATGCATTTTCGTTTGGTGTTGAAGCTCCCAGAGTCACCCTTGTCTGTATTTGGGTAAGTGGATTCTACTTGACTTCCCAAAGGTTAAGGCTGCTGCTATTGATAGCCCTAGACAAAATACAAGGACTAAGTGAGGAGCTGGGAATGTTCTGCAAGTGAGACTATCTTTCACTCCTGAAAGAATGAAACACCTGTATAGGTGTTTTGACCATATGCAATGTTCTGGTAAAGTGAAAATCTCACTAAGTTAAATAAGCTGGAACTGCCTCTTCTACCCACCTAACACTGTCTGATCTTTCTGCTTCTTTAACAAACCGTGACTAAAGTTCCATTTTAACTCCAGTCTTGTCAAAACATGTATTTTTTTTTTTAATTCTAAAGAAAGCATAAAGTGAAAAGATATTATATTATGAAGAGAATCAGAACAATACTACAGCATTTATTTTCAAAAACAAGTAATAAAACAGATAAAAGTATCTTGGTACTTTTATGGTCACTTAAAACCTTTTTAATATCCAACATCTAATGATGATTATAGACTGACTCTTATACAGGATAGGAAGCCCTTTTATGCTCTAAGCCAGCAAACTGTGGTTCTCACAGTAACTTCTTTTCCTGATCAATGACAGGATACCTATTTACTATGCAACATTCTAGTTTTCAATAGTTTTGTAATCATGGTGAGAGTTATTTACCATTCCTTTTTTTAGAAAAAAATACAATCTTTAGTAACTAAGATTTTTTTTTTTTTTTTAATAAATGAAAAGCTGCACTGCATCTCAGCTAAACTAAAGCTCCTAGGGAAAACAATGGGAGCTTTGCCTAAGTAAATATTAAATAAAAAATGTCAAAAGAATGTGTAGAATATTCATTCAACAGTGATACGCTGTGTAGTTTGAATAGACCTGGTCTCTTTATTTCCTTTCTACGTACCAGTCTTTTCATTTTGCCTTGTTTGGAGGACTCAGATGCAGAACTGTGTAACAAACAAGAATTACTCATTTGTCCCACTTGACAAAAAAAGAAATATGAGGAGGAAAAGACATTTAGAATTTCAGCTAGTCCCCGTGGTTAGGGAATTTATATGCCTGCAGTGAAAAACTACTGCTCTGTTTTTCTGAGCCAATGGTAATATTTTTTTAAAAACCATCAAGATGATTGATCTTAATTTTCAAGGGTGAAATAGTCCCTCAAAACTTAGTACTTTCAGAAATACCTGAATGCAGTGTAGCACACTGGAGGTTGCTGAGCTCTGACCTCCAATTGACAAGGTGAGTTGCAGTAGCTCTTAGTTTTATCAGCCTGAATGTGGAATTTTTAGGGCTGTTTTTCAATTGCACCATGCCAGCATGTTCTGGAGCTCCACTGTTACCCTGCAGTGATTACATATCTGTCCTCGAGCAAAGTCTGTCTCAGATTCTCCTTTTCCACAGAGCAGAAAACTCCTCTGGTAATTAAGATTGAGAACAGATCTCTTGCAGAAAGGAGGGATCACCATCAAACTTATTTACAAATACTAACCCATGATTTTAGCTTGTTTACTCCTATGTAAAACATATCTATAAACATGTCACTGAATATGCTGCTTTCCCCATAAAATAGGAGAAACAGAGCCATGTGGTTTGTGGTCTCATTTCTTAATGTACTTTTGGAAGGTCTGGATGACAGTGATGAGCCTGGCACAAGAAGAAGACCATGGCAGTGTTTTGCTCATAGAACAGTGCTGTAAAAAATGTTATTCCAACTTCAGTAAGTGATTAAGTAAAATAAAATACTGAAGGAATTCAATGATAGACAAATCAGATACCAAACCTTTGTTTGGATTTGATAGACCCACTGTTACTGTACACAACTATAACAGTACTTTTTTTTGGCTGGGTGAAACTTATAGTGTATATAGCAATAAATAAATGTAAAACTCTCAGATGTCCTAGGCATAGGTGACATGTTAAAAGCAACTAGAACACTCCCCTGAAAAGCCTTTAAGATATGTCAGGAAATGTATAAGCTTCTTTTACAGAAGATAACTTCTTACCATCTACCCCTCTTTTATTGTTAATGTGCTTTGGGGCATGATGACTTATTTCTCTTTTTTCTCTCTCCTTCCTGAAGGCTCAAAAAACCTCATCTGTACTCATCTGTAAACTTGTTTTGACTTTTGTGAACTGTGATTTTCTCATACATCATTCTTACGCGGTATAGCTGTGCTTTAGTGTGTCCTGATTCATTCTCTTTGGACAGGAAAAAAAGAGATAGAGACTGGAGAAAAAGGTGATTCATGTGCAAGTACCAGTATGCACATTTTTGTGCTGTCTTCAGTGAAGGGTTGTTATTTTTGGACCTTTAGCAAAATGTCTACATCTATTTGCTAGCTTGCTATAGCCCAGAAATGGTGGATATCCAGTCAGACTGCTCCAAATTTTGACCAATAGGTAAGGGATAGAATCACAGTTATGCTGAACTTGATCTCTGTCACACTTAGGATACTGCAGTAAAAAGTAAGCTTTTTTCATCATCTTGTGTCATGTTTTCAGGGGGAAAAATATCTACTATGGCAAAGATTGCTTTCCTTCTTTTTCTTCAATTTCTGCGGAGACTACTAGAAATTTGACAACATTTTGAGGTTTGGAAAGGGCAGTGATGTATTCTCTGTAGGTATTCTAGGTAAGGACAGGTTGAGAAATTCTAACAGGGGATTCTCTGATCTAATTCTCACCTCTAGTAAAGTGTGTATGTTTAATGGAAGTACTGAGGGGGGTAGTCTCTGTTTTGATGTTTCTAATGTATTTTTGTAATGTCTCAGTGGATGTGTTTCCAAGATACTGCCACAGGTGCTGAAAGTGTATGTTGGGTGGAATCAAATTATGTCAAGTTTCAGTGCATGGTTGTGCATACTTGAACACAATAGATTGAAAGGCATGATTCAAAAATCTACCACTGGACTAGTGTCAGTAAACTGATGGTATGATGGCTTACAGTGGCTTACTTAGGAAATGCTGAATATGATGTTCATATTTACATGTTTGCTTTTATAGTTGCTTATAGTTACATGCATCTGTATCTTCTTGAATGCTTTAACCACTTACCAGCAGACTTTCTTTTGATGAGAGATCTGTCTTTCAAACCTGTATTGATGTTTGATAGCAGCAGAGTGTCACAGAAACTCACAGAAATTTAGATGAGGTGATAAACTGAAATGGCATTTATTTGTAACAAACTGATAACAAATTTAAGCATACCTCTGCTTTAACCCAAATTGCTTAAAGACTCCAACAACATTAACAGTCCACAGATTAAAAATATTTTTAGTGCACGCTGCCTTAAGTATTCTTAAGTTCTAGGGCCGACGACCCAAAATGCGCATTCACTCACCTAATAAGAGGGAGGGCTCTCAAGGAGTTTCCTCAGGGGGAGTCCTAGCCTAAGGAAAGAGCCCCCGAGTGCAGACCCACTGCTCCAAGGAGGACAGACTCAAGCTCACTCTCCAGCAGGGCTCCGTACATACCCTAGTCGAATCTGATCAGCGGTCAAATGTGGTCACATTGACCCTCATGGCCAGGGACCCCATCTTCTTACACAGTAAAGGTGCAAAAGGAAAGGTCAAAGAAAGCAAATGAAAAGAAAGAACACGAAAAGAAAGGGCACAGAGTCAACAGATGCTTTGTTTCCATGATCCTAAAGCTTCTGGTCTTTGCCAGGACAGGTGCATCAACCACACACAGGTGTTATTGTTTACTGATTCCATATATATTTAATTATTTATGTTATTTTATATTATTTTTGTAAAGGTGAAGAAGGAGTTCCTCTGACTTTGGAACGCCACTGCTAAAAACATGCTAAAACCACGCTTGCCGTGGCAGACAGTTGCAGTCAGAAAATCAGGTACTATTTAGTGCAAAATCTTTTTTTCAGAATAGAACACTGTAAAACACTGAGCGTTTCTTAAACTATAATTTCTCATAAAACATGACCATGTAAATTGCTGGTAAATGGCAGTGAGTGGTAGGAGCTCAGTGTGTTACCCATTTAGAATATAAACAGTGGTCTATTTTACAGTATCCTTTACTGTCAGCCCAAATGTATTTGAAAGATAGTATCATGATCCATTTAAACTCCTTCTAATCAAATAATTTGTTGTAATTTTTTCCACAATTAATCTTGGTCATCACTGAGAGAAGAAATCATATGTCAGATCACACAGTACTATCTGTATTAGAACACAGATTTTGTCATGAAGGAGGAATTGTGTTATTTCTTCAGACGGAACAGAGTTTTTATTTTCAAAGCTTAACTGCAAGACTCAGAAGAAAATCAAACACTATTTAAAATAGTATTCTACTGGTTAAAATAGTATTCTACTGGTTAAACTACTGCTGGGCAATTTTTATTGTGAACCTCAAGGTTTACAATTCACCTCAGGGTGAATTAAACACGTTTGTGCTTAAATATTAAGAAAAAAAAATAACACATTGAGCAGAATCCTACTGCAATAAGCGGTTCTAAAAGGAGTCTGCAAAGATGCCTCATGAGCAGATGCTAGATATACACTTGCCGCAGCACCACTCCTGTGAGTGGTTGCATGGTGTGCCTCAGCCTGCCCTTGGGTCCATCCCTCAGCCCAGCTCTGCTGCCCAAAGCTGGCCCCTGAGGACTTACTAGTATTCCACTATGGCTGCAAGACAAGGAATCATTCTGTCTCTGGCATTCTTGTTCCCAGCCTGTTTAGCCTCTTCTGCAGTTGGGTCTTCTTGCCCTCCATGCCAGATCATTTCTTGGTCATGAATTAACCACTGCTGAGCAGTTACAATTTGAATTTCCCCTTCACTACTTTTCTATCTGTGTAGCTTTTTAATTTTTTTTTTAATTATACTTGAGAAGTCTGATTTTATGGCTCATATGTCAAAACAGAATTTCCATCAGAATGACATATAATACTGCTGTTGAAGGTCTAGAATGTGGACATGGGCAAAACAACAGATGTTCGTGGCTTAGTCTACTATGTTTTCAAAAGGAAATTTAAAGTGAAGAATGATGACTGGCCCAAATTTTTGAAGGACTTGAAACTTCATTCATTTACTTATAAATATTTACACTTTCTTAATGTGCAGAAAATTTTCATAGAAGCAACATTTTCCAAACTGTAGATTTATTTTTTTTTTTTTTGGTTGGTTTGGTTTTTAATTGACTCAGTTTCAGTGTTTTTTCAAGGGTGAAGTTTCCTGTAGTACAAAAAAATACTACATAATTAATCAAAAGAAAGGTTTACCAATCCAGTGCTCTGTCAGTGGCACAGTATTTTGTAAACTCTCTCTATTCCCTTTTGCAGACATCAGAAAATCAGATGCCAGACTGTTTGTTTTTTTGTTTTTTTTACTGTGGCCTCTTTTTTTTTCCCTGGTAAGTTCTCCAAGAGTTGGAATTATATCTATTTCTGACATGGGGTTTGGCTGCCAAGACCAGCTACTCTGCTCTTTATCATTTTTTACTGCTGCTGAGAAATACGGAGTTTTCATACTGAGACGAATAGATGGAGATAGATCCTTCCAGCTTGGAAGTCTTGCATGTACTTGAATATTTGAAGCAATAACTCAGAAAAAAAGGAAGAGCCTAATAGTCACTTAAAATGTGTACTGCTGGTACCCCATCTGCACATCATCTTTTGTGCTAGGAAATGGATCTAGTCAAAAAGGTTGTTTGTGCATGTCAACACTCTTTACATGTACAATGTTGCTAGTTTGTAGATTTTATGGTTTTTGGTATCATACACCTTCTGTGAAACTCCAGGATTAAAATAATTGCAGGAAATGAAATCTTTCCGAGGATTTTTTTAAAGATCTAATCTTTGTAATTGTGGAACAAAGAATAAAAACTTTTAAGGAGTTGTCTTAGTGAAGGCATGAACAATCTGCATGCAGCTCTCAAGGATTTTAAGTCTGGATCCTGTTCTGGGCTTCCAGTCCTGGCTGATGAAGGAAGGACTTTAGCAGGGACCTAGCTGATGTCAGCACCTGTGAAACAGTGTTACCTTTTAAATAGATTGCCTGATTTTTTCTCTTGTTTTGAGTCTCAGAGTGCTTGTGCATCTTAACTACTTCTGATTTTTGATTTGAGAATTGATTGTAGTGTCAGGTAACTTCTGTACTTACTGCTCAAAATCTCTGAAAAAAAAACCTCCTCTGTCATTTAATTCTAATGGGTTAAACTTCATAATATTTTTATGCATAATATCAGTGAATTCTTTAGGCTGTCAAGATTACACTTGTAACTGTGTACTTGCAAATCTAGATGTAAAAAATTACTTTGCATACAGGTGGAAGGGGTATGATTTTTTATTATGAATCCTGATTTTTAAATTTATTTTAGTGAAAATGTTTAGCATATGTTTGCAGCTTTTTAATGTGTTTCACACTGTGCTGCAGAGCTCTCTTTGACCTCTATTTCGTGCGCCGTTTTTACATGATTTTTGATATTGATGTTCATTGGTAATTTCACATGCAAATTTAATACAGAATACAAGCAGTTTAATTGCAGATATCAGTGTAGAACCTACCTAAGGATGATAAGGAAAAGATCTATTGTTGCTCTTCTGAGTAAGTTTCAGAGTTAATTCCGATACACATTCAGAGAAAAATTACAAATGCAGAATATCCTGCACAAACATTTTCTGGAGGTTTTTTGGATGCCTCATTCACAGCTACTGTGTGTTGAGCTCATATTCATAAGAAGTTATGCATTTCCAAATGACAGAAAGCATCTTTCTAATGCCTCTTTTTCTCTCATTGATAGCAGTTTTGATTATGGCTTGGTTGTTTTATATTACACTGTTGAACAGCCTTTTTTTTTTTTTTTTGTGAAAACATTGTTTTGAGTCAAAAGAGGAGATAAACATTCATGAGAGTTAGGAAAGGGCTGTTTTTTATTAAGACTTCTGGAGGTAATTGTTGTTGTCTTATCAGATTGGTGGATTTCGTGTACAGGGTCCAGCAGGAGTCCAGATGGGGAGCGCTCCTGATTGGTCTCTGTGGGATTTTCTGAGCAAGACAGGTTATGGAGTATGCTGCCACTGCATACCTTCTGTAGGTGGTAAACTACAGAAGCTAACATAGCTGTCCCAACAGACAAATGTTGAAGGTTTTTTTTAAATGTATATTGGTTGGTATGTGCTTCGAAACACATACCATATTTCTGCTTTTAAGAAGAATATCAACATTCTGTCTATTCTTTTTGGTTTGACTATATTTCGGTATATTTAAAACAGAAGCAAATACCATAGAGTTCTGAACGTTGGACTGTGTCTTAAAGTTTTTCACATTGACTAAGAACTTTCCAAAAAAAGTAGTGACTCCTTTCTATAGATCTCATCTCAAATCTGCCTTTATTTTTTAGAGAAACTAGACATTACTGATTATGCAAGTGCATGTGAAACATAGCATTACTGGTTTGCTTCCTCTGTCCATTTGCAGTGTCTTTGCCTCATCAGAGAGTTTCTTGTAGAGCTGGGACACGTAGGGACAGTTCTGCTGTATGTCCCACAACAGCAAGTGAAACTATACAATCATTTTTTTGACTAGGTGGTACAACTTTAAAAGTCAATTGATTTCAAAATTTCATCTTGATATTTATGTCTTTGATAGTGCCATACTCAGTGAAAACCCCCAAACCAGATTTGCTTCCCTCACCACTCCACCTTCCCTCTGACATCAGTTTAAGTTATTGATATAATAGCAAGAAATACATGGTCTGATATTAAAATTAGGCACTGTCTTGAAGAGAAAATGGATAGGTAGTACACTACTAATTAGGGCAGGAGCATTCACTGTAATGGCAAGATGAGCTTTAATACTGGATACCTTTATTCAGCAAAAGTGAAATGCAGTGTTTTTCTGGGCACCGTTCTATATTAGGAGATCACTCCATTTGTTTTCTTTAAAGCTGGACCACATTCCTCAAACAGGTCAACAAGATAAGGCATTTGCAGTAGTTTATACAGCTCTGTATGAAAATGTGAGTGGACTGTGCTAAATACAGCTAATGTCCAGCAAGGGATTTCCCCTCCATCAGCATGCAAAGACTGCTCTCACTGCAAAGGATGAAGACAGACTTGAGAAGCTACGGCCAAGAGAAAAATGAACGAATTCTGTCAGACAGTGCATACTTTTCAGAAAAAGGAGTCCATACTTGTGCTATCAACTGTAACTTTGAGGTTTCAGTGTTTGCCAAGAGATTATCATCTTCATCCTTTTATTTACAGCTTGAGTAAACAAACAGTAAAAGCTCATGCGAAATTTTCATTCTACTTAAAAAATTGATGCACTGATAAGAAGTGTGTTCATTTAGCTAACAAAGTCAGAGCTTTGTATGCTGGTCTTGTAACTATGAAGTCGAATTTCTCTCAACTCCCATCTTTTTTATTTGAAACCTTGTTATTGGACTGCAAGATATTTGTTTGAAAGCAAACTGAAAGTTAAACTATGCCTCAAAGGCCTTATTAATTCTTTTGAAACAATTTTAAAATGAAGATTCTTTTTGGATTTTACCTTTATGCAGTATTTCAGCTTTATTGCAACATGAGGGGAGTGTAATAAAGACATTTTTACTTCCATATTTTTCTGTCGCTCTTTGATAAATCTCATCATAATTTCGCCGCATTGTACTCCAGGAACAAGGGGAAGGGGAGGATCCTTGTACGTTATCTGTGTTTTTCACTGTTTCACATAGGCAGCCTGATTAGCTTTATTTATGTTATGCTCACATAAATATGACAGTGTTAACAATCTAAATAAAGCAGGAACTCTTCAGGTTGATTATCCATATGTCCATCCAGTATCCCCCAATGGACCGGAATTATAGTGCACTTGCAAAATTTAAATAATCATTAGGTGTAAGCTGTTGATTTTCATTAAAAGATCTGTTTTTAAAATTATAGGTTTTCTATTTTATATTATGAGTCTTGACTTCATCAGTATTTTTTATTGCTTTGTAGTGTGTTATTAGCCAATAGAATTCTATAATTTGTCTGAGAAAAAGCACTCAGTAATGCTGAATTTTGTTTTCTGTTCCCTTCCTTGTGAACATATAATGTAAAATGTGAAAATGACCCCTGAAAAAGAAACTTCTTCCTTTCTATAAGTCTCTTAATCCAGAGTGTACAAAATCATTATTTATTTTCTGCTCCTTCTTTCTTGTCTGTCCAATGATTGAGGGTTGTGGATGAGACGCTACCTACTACCACTGTCCTACAGTAAATTGTTTATATCCATACCTTTGAGGCTGGGGTGTGGATTGGTAATTTTTCATGTTGAGACAGCAATTGGATGTGATAAATTTTAAGCATCCATATGCTTTTTCACAGTTGTTCATACTAGCAAGTAATTTTATGTCATCTTATGACTGACAAATATATTTCAGTCATGTCTACCCAATGAGCTTCTGACTTGAACAGAAATTATTTTTATTTCCCCTCAAGTTCATGACCTTGTACTTTCTGGTGTCTGATTTCATTCTATTTCCGTTACTCTGCCATGATATGTTGATTATGCTCTGTATTAGTGACAGCTCCTAATTTTACAGCGAGACAAATTCATAAACAAATCTCTATTTTTTGTTTCATGGCCGTAATGAAATTAAGGAATGCCTAGATTCCCAAACTGTTAATTCCCCTGCTGTTTGATTCTCTCTCTCTCAGTATCTACCATTAACATTTTCCTGCCCTTGTGTGTCATGTAGCTTCTTTTCCATCGACTCACGAATGACTAGCAATTTCCTATGCAACAATAGATAAAATCAGCCACTGCTTTTCAATCTAAAAGTTGTATCTCATAGAAAACCATAGATGACTTTGACATGATCTACATTAGGTAACATTTTTTTCCATTTGATCTAGTTTTCCATTTACCTCCATTTCCTTAAACATTCTTTCCTTTCAAAACTGGTCTGAAGTCTCACATATTATTGAAGTTAGATCTACAGATTTTTATTGCCTGCTTTTCACCCCTTCTGCATTCCTTGCCTCCTCCATTCTGTATTTATACTATACAGCGTATAATGTCCAGTTATTCACTACCAATTCTCCCTGATAGAGGTTTATGGTACTTGTTTCTGGATCTCTGGAAGCATGTTTTACATTCAGAATGTTTCAGAATTCAGGGATACAGACTTTATTTGAATAGAACTGGGGTGTTATAATCCACTGCTGTTAATTTTTTTTTCATTTGTTCACATTATCCATCCTGTCTTTGTCCCTTTGGTCATCAATCACACTTCTAAAATATTTTGAGAGAGATTCCTATATAACTTGGTAGCTAACATCATATTTGAGGACAAGAAAATAAATTTCACATTTAATATTAAATGTTTTTGCACTTCAAGAAGACATGAGATGTGTGTTACATAAAGTAGAATGTTTCATCAATCAAAATAGGGACACTGTACTTAAGCATACTGATTTGCAAAATCATGGATGTTAAAAGACAAATGTACTCAGTATTCATCATAAAAGAGGAGAGGTAACAGCTGACATATTTAAGTAATACGAATTTTGAAAATGTATCTGAGATTATTGCTTCTAAAAATACCTCACATATGCTTAATTTTAGATTTGCTTTTTATTACATTATGAGGGAAAAAATCAATTTAATTTTGTAATATTAGTTTTTATTTTACCTGTTTTCATAAGCTGGTTAAATCAAGTAATGCACGTGAGCTGGTGCAAGTCAATAAATGTTTTGAATGTAATAAAAATGCCTAGTAAAAATGAAAAGCCTCACCACACAAAAATGAATGTAACACAGCAGTAAGTTGTGTCTGATCTCCTAATTGTGTTGTGCTCAATAGAAATGTTTTAATTGTCTAGTCTATTGCTTAAAGACATTAAAAAAAAAAAAAAATTAAAGTGGCTCACCCTTCCAAGATCTTGAGTAGAGGTTTTTTGAAATAGTCTTGATTTTGTTCTGAAAGTCATTGTTCTGTGCCACTCAACCAGTTAAGTATTTTTAAGATACTACATGGAATTTCAAGAAGTACAAAATTTGATTGTCTGTAAGTATCTGTGTATTTATATCTTACATAACATATACATTACTAACTGTAGATAATTACAATAGTACTATATAGAAATTTATATGAAACAGTGGAAAATACTATCTTTGGAGCAATCCAGTTTTGAACCTCCTGGTTATGTATAAGCTTAAAATAAAATTGTTAAATTGTGCTGCATTATAACAGTAATGGCCCATCATTTTGAATAAATAAAAGCAGTTAAATGTAATGATCGTTTTATGGAAATTACTTTGGCTCATTCCCAAATTTTAGGGTACTTTTATTATGTAAATTTAAATAACTTTTAGATAACAATTATATTAAGGACCAATATGAGTAGTATAATAGTACCTCACTGAATTAAACTAAAAAAGAATTGCTAGTGGATTATACTAAAATGTGTATCTTATATGACATTCAGTCCCAAAAGGTAACCATCCTGAGATACTGTTTCTTTGCTATTTATCTTATACTGCTTTGATAAAATAGACAGGATGGCTGTTTCTCGACTTAGGGTTTTGTTTGTTTGGTTGTTCATTTATATGAAGAAAAAGATTAATGTTCCATAGTAACACAGTGCTTTCACAACCCTGAAAAAAAAATGAAGGAAGAGAGAAAGTAAACTTAATGATACTGTGTAATTGACTTGAGCTTTTACCAACTTTCAGACTGTAAATTTTTTGAGTCTTTTGTGATGAGAAAAAGTAGTAATTTCATTTCTACGTTAAGATGCTAGAACACCTAAAAATAATTTTGACCTGTTGTAGATTGAGTTTCAGCAGAGTGTACTAAGTATTGACTATTATTAAAAAAATACTGGGTCTTTTTTTTTTTTATTATTTTTGTTTTTGTTTTTGGTTTTTTTTTGTTTATTTCCTGGCAGGATTACCATGAACTCTCCCGCTAAGGGCCAAGGTTCTTAGGACTCTGTGAAATTAAGAATATAAAACTTATTTATAGGTGGTCCAAACTTGAGGTTTTTTGAAAGGATTCAATCTTGATACAACCTTCTCCAACCTTGTTTTTTCCCATTAATATTTAAGATACCACCAGTACATTACTTCAGTGGCCACACATTGATTTTATGTATTTGCGTGTGTGTGTGTGCGTGCATATATACTATACTCTACTGGAGAAAAATTATATTTTCTTTCTACTCTTTTAGACTTTATTTCTCTCTCACATTAAAAAACAGAATTGATGAGGAGAATGAATACCAAAATAAAAACTTATAATGTGATCTGACATGATCATAATAAAGTGATTACAGTCCTATGAAGGGCAACACAAAGGACTTCCTGCCAGTAAGGCAGCTTCATGGGGGCCCAACCGAAGTGTCCCTATTCAAAGGCACATAGCATGGAGAATAAACAAGAGGCATTAAGAGAGGTGCACACGCCTGCAGGGCTACGCATGCCTGCAGGGCTACAGCCTCTTTGGCTTCTCGGAGACATGGTGGGATGAGTCCTATGACTAGAATGTTGGAATGGAGGGATACAGGCTCTTCAGGAAGGACAAGCACGGGAGATGAAGAGGGAGTGCCACCCTCTCTGTTAGTGACCAGCTGGAGTGCATGGAGCTCCACCTGGTGGTAGATGAGGAGACGACTGAGAGCCTACGAGTCAGGATTCAAGGGAGGACAGGGATGGGTGACATTATAGTGGGGGTATGCTACAGACCACTGGACTAGGAAGAGCAAGTGGATGAGATCCTCTATAGGCAGATAGGCTCAGCCTCATGTTCACAAACCCTGTTCCTTGTGGGAGACTTTAACCACTCCGATATCTGTTGGCAGGGACAACACAGCAGGGCATGAGCAATCCAGAAGGTTTCTGGAGTGTGTTGGTGGTAACTTCTTTCTTCAAGTGATAGAGGAGCCAATGAGGAGAGGTGCTATGCTGTACCTTGTTCTGACCAACAAGGAAGGGCTGGTGGGAAACATGAAGCCTTGGCTGTAGTGACCACGAAATGGTGGAATTCAAGATGTTTAGGGCAGTGAGGAGGCTGCATAACACACTGACTACCCTGAGCTTCAGGAGAGCAGACTTCGACCTCTTCAGGGATCTGCTCATTGGAGTACCATGGGACAAAGCCCTGGAGGGAAGGAGGGCCCAAGGAAGCTTTTTAATATTCAAGGATCACCTCCTCCAGGCTCAGGAGTGATGATTGCCAACAAAGAGAAAGTCAGGCAAAAACAACAGCAGGCCTGCATGGATGGACAAGGAACTCCTGGATAAACTTAAACTCAAAAAAGAAGAGGGTGGAAGCAAGGACGGCTAGCTTGGGAGGAATACAGAGAAATTGTCTGAGCAACTAGGGATCAGGTTAGGAAAGGTAAAACCCTCATTGAATCATATCTGTCTAGGGATGTCAAGGGCAGAAAGAAAGGTTTCTATAGGTATGTCAGTGATAAAAGGAAGAATAGGGAAACTGTGGGCCTTCTCAAGAAGGAAACTGGAGACCTCGTTACCCAGGATATGGAGCAGGCTGAGGTACTCAGTGCCTTTTTTATCTTCACTGAAAAGGGCTCGAGAGACATTGTCCAAATCACTGAAAGCAAAGGCATGGACTGGGAGATTGGAGAACTGCCCACAGTAGGAAAAGATCACGTTCGAGACCACCTAAGGAACCTGAAGGTACACAAGCCCATGGGACCTGATGAGATACACCTGCAGGTCCTGAGGGAACTGGCAGGCATAGTTGCTAAGCCACTAGTCATTGTATTCAAGAAGTCATGGCAGTCTGGGGAAGTTCCCACTGACTGGAAAAGAGGAAATATAACCCCATTTTTAAGAAAGGAAAATAGGAAGATCCGTGGAACTACAGACCAATCAGTCTCGCCTCTATGCCTGGCAAGATCATGGAGCAGACCCTTCTGGAGATTCTGCTGAAGCACATGGAAAATAAGGAGGTGATTGGTGATAGCCAACATGGCTTCACTAAGGGAAAATCATGCCTGACAAAACTGGTGGCATTCTACAATGGGGCTACAGCATTGGTGGATAAGGGAAGAGCAACTGACGTCGTCTATCTTGACTTGTGCAAAGCATTCAACACTGTCCCACATGACTTTCTTGTCTCTAAATTGGAGAGACATAGATTTGACAGTTGGACCACGTGAAGGATTAGGAGTTGGCTGGATGATGGCACCCAAAGAGTTGTGGTCAATGGCTCAATATCCAAGCCGAGACCAGTTACTAGTGGTATTCGTCAGGGGCTGGTACTGGGACCAGTGTTGTTTAACATCTTTGTTGGAGACATGGACGGTGGGATCGAGTGCACCCTCAGCAAATTTCCTGATGTCACCAAGCTGTGTGGCACCATTGACCTGGACCTGGACAGGCTTGAGGGGCGGACTTGTTCAAACCTCATGAGCTTCAACAAGGCCAAGTGCAAGGTACTGCACATGCGTCGAGGCAACCCCAAGCACAAATACAGGCTAGGCAGAGAATGGCTTGAGGGCAGCCCTGAAGAGAAGGCCTTGCGGGTGCTGGTAGATGAGAAGCTGAACACAAGACGGCAGTATGTGCTTGCAGCCCAGAAAGCAGACCAAAAGAAGTGTGACCAGCAGGTCAAGAGAGGTGGTTCCTTCTGCTCCGCTCTCATGAGAAACCACCTGGAGTTTCCAGCTCTGGAGTCCTCAGCACAGGAAGGAGATAGACCTGTTAGAGCGAGTCCAGAGGAGGGCTACAAAGATGATCAGATGGCTGGAGCACCTCCCATACAAGGACAGGCTGAGAGACTTGGGCTTGTTTATCCTAGTGAAGAGAAGGCTTCAGGGAGACCTTCTAGTAGCCTTCCAGTACTTAAAGGGGACCTACAGGAACAATGGGGACGCATTCTTTGTCAGGGAGTGTAGCAACAAGACAACAGGTAATGGCTTTAAGTTGAAAGAGGGTAGATTTATATTAGATATTAGGAGGAAGTTTTTACCTGTGAAGGTGGTAAGACACTACAAGAGTTCGCCCAGGGAAGCTGTGGATGCCCCATC
>NW_010120308.1:0-6256 GCF_000699245.1 Pterocles gutturalis
CTCACTATCAGTGTCCAATGCTGAAAACTGAAATTTGTCCAAATATAAATCACACAGCTGGCGAAAAAACCTCTTGTTTTTTACCTAGAAATGATTCAAAAGCTTTTAATGACAAGAATGTGTTTCCACCTGTTTTTAGTTTCTAACTCCACTGGAAAATCCCCCCAGTGCAATTTCCTAGAGGAATTTTGCTCTGAATACTGTAGGTTTGCTTTCACATTTCACTTTTCTGTTACTCAAAAGCTAGTCTCTTTTTTTTTGTTTGTTTGTTTGTTTGTTTTTATTTTGTTGTGTGGTTTTTGTTGGTTTTGTTTTGTGGTTGTTTTTTGTTTGTTTTTTTGATTTGTTTGTTTGTTTGTTTTGTTAAAGGCGTATAACCTACCATTCTTTTTTTGCTGTTGTCATTCACTGTTAGGGCAAGGAAGAATGAATGTGAGCAGTCCTATTTTCTTGAGATTTGGGAAGTTCAATGGACTTCTCAAATCCTGACGTAAAGATGACATCTAGCATTTTGTTGACTATTTCAAAATTGCAAACAAGACTTGAACACTGAAACCTGATTTGTTTTCAGAACACTGTGGTGTTTCTCTGCAAATATGGAGAAATTTTCCTGTAGGAAAACTTGTCCAGAAATAAAACATGTGCAAGTGGAAGAAGAAGAGCAGTAGCAGGCTTGCAAATGCAAATTAAATGGCGAGTTATTTTTTTTCTCCTTTAGATGCTGAAAGGTGTCTCAAGATGAAAAAAAACCCCATGATTATTTTGTGTTTAACTCAATGTTTCAAAGTGTGACTTTTAAAGTACAATGTCCCTTTAATAGGAAAATGATGATTTATTTGTCAGTTACTGGCCTGTTTGGTTAGAAGTTTACATCGTTTTTATTTATACATTACCCAGTTTGCTTAAATAGAAATATCAACTGAGCATGTAAACATCCTGAATACATCACTGTAACATACACAACAGCTTTTGAAAGTTGTAGCAGTGTTCTGAACATTTTGCTTAATTCAAAGATAAATGTGGTCTGCATCTCTAAAGCCTTCCCTTGTACCATTCTGGAAGAAACCACTAACAGCAAATGAAAGATAGGATGCCATCTAGTCTCCCTGTGAGGAGGGTCAAAAACCTGCTTTGATACTTTTCTTGCTGCTTTGTGGTGTATAAAACCCCCTGCAAACTCCTTGTATAGGAAATGGAATCCCTAGGGATTTGAAGTTTAGTAAATATCTAATATGAAATTGAGTAAATATCATTCAGATGCAAATCCACGTGCTTCTGCTCTGCAGATTCGTGTAAGACAAGACCCTCGTTTCAGCCTTAGTGCTTCAACCTTAGTACTTCGTTAACTTTTGATCTACGCAATGTCTATGCTGTCGCAGCTTCTTCATCCAGTAACTGATCCTGTGCCTGCTAACAGCTCTCTCTCCTTCACTCTTCATTCTTTTCCAGTAAGCAGAACACCCACCCAGGCAGTTCAACCCCTAACGCTGGATTGTACATGTCCTTCCCATGTTAACATTTTTTACAGTAACCGCCTGAGTTGCCTCGCAGCAAGTCTGGTGTTGTTACGTGCATGTAACCGACAGCTGACGGTCAGGTGTAGGGTGTTAACCATCTTCAGCCCTAAATATGAATTCTGCCTTTTGGTAGTTCTTGTTCTGAGTACCTGGCAGCAGGTAAGCCAGTGTTACCTCACTCACCTCTTACCAATATCATGATTCCTGTTTATAAAACAATCATGGGAGTGATGAGCTGTCATCTTGACTCTCTTGATGGAATGGTGTCCAGAGAAGATTAAACTGGAAGCCTTTGAAAAACAATAGTGATCACATCCTCTGACCTCTTGTGTAACCCAGGTTACTGAATTTTATCTGGTTATTTCAAGAGTCATAGTTTCTAGCTGAGCTAATGCATTTTTTTATGGAAAAAAATGGGTTTTTTCTTAGATAAGGCCTTGGGTGTTGAGTGAGTCAGACCCTCAGGGAACTAGGTTCATGTCTGTCTGCCCTCACTATCAGAAATTTGCACCATGTTGTAAATTTATAGAATGGCATCTCCCAGATGCTATGTTTTGCGGGCCTCTTCTCACTTAGAAATGTTATATTGCATCTTTCACTTCCAACGATCAAATGACTCCTTGTTAAACACTTTCTGTCAGTTTTGATGTTCTCTCTTGTAATACCCTTTCCTACATATATCAGAAACTGAGATTATAAAAAAAGTCTCCACTTTTAATCTGACCTTTTATCCTTCAAGATCTAATTGCAGTTGAACAGCCCAACAACTTTGCCTTTTGGCTTCCTTCCTGTAGGCTTCTCTAAATTACTTTTTTCACTCAAATATTAATGTTGTAGTTAATATCCTTATGAAAAAAAAATGGTTAAAACATAATCCTTCACGTCCTGTCAAGTTTTTTGCCACGTTTGTTTCTGCATGTTCTTTTTCTGGATCTATGTGTGGGCAGTATGAGTGAGCAGGCAAGGTAACCAAGACCCTGCGTTTCCCCTACAGGACTCTGACACCACCATACCGATCGACGAAACCTTACAGTTTAATGAATCCCTCCAGAATGCCCATCGTGGCATGGATGATCTTATTGGCAGTGGGACCAACATCCTTCAGGGGCTGAGGGACCAGAGAGTGACATTAAAGGTGGGGGCATCATTTTTTTACCAAAAAGACCCCACATTTTTCTGTGTTTATGATGACCAGGCTAAGTAAAATAAATACATGATTTTTTTTCAGTACACTGCTTCAAGCTGAGAATACTGGGAAAGGCCCAAACTCCATTTTAACTAAACCTGAAACCTTTACATTCTGTCATCTTATTAGGAACATCTTTAAGCTTTCTTGTGGCTGGACAGCCTAGCAGTCCTCACCTGCATGGTAGTTAGTATCTGGAGTGCTGAATGCTATGTTTTGTTCTGCTATGTTTTTTTTTTTCTTTGGTTGGTTGGGTTTTTTTTTTTGTTCAAGTGAAGAATGGGAAGTAATGGCTAGCTTGCAGATAGATATTGATTCAGAGGAACATCACTGAGAGTAACCACAAAACTGTCATAAAGTACTTGTGTTTAAGATTAGGAATAAAGATAATACTCTCATGGGTCTAATGCACCTCAACAATATTATCTTTCCCTGAATGCTGTTAATGACATCTGTATATCTTCCTGTCTCTTAATAACAAATATTTGTCTTTTATTTTAAGGACTGTTCAAAGTGGTGTTAAATTTTGAGTAAATAGCTCAAAGATACAAAAAGCTTTTTAATAAGAAGTGTGTGGTGGGATGTCGTGGTTTTATGGGGCTGGCAGCTGAACACCACGCAGCCGCTTGCTCACACTCCCCACTCCTGGCGATGAGAGAATTAAAGGGGGAAAGGGAAAAGAGACTCATGGGTTGAGATAAGAACAATTTAATAACTACAATAAAATTGATAATAATAACAATATGTAGAAATATACAATGCTGGAAAGATGGATTTCTGAAAAATGTGGGGAAATCCTTATCTCTGTTCTATTCATCTTTTGATGGCGATAACTATTGTTGTCTGTCTTGTGATATTGCTGTGTTTTGGGATGTCTCTGCCAAAGGATTTAGGCATTTTTAATTGCTATCATCAGTCCCTACGTTTGGTCAGATGAATCACACCGTAAGCTCGATGGTTGCACAGACCAGGGTTTCACTGGCCGTTAAGGGAGTCAAGGCAGCTCACAGATAGCTGAACTGTAGACATGGATGGTTCTCACCCTTAAAATGCACAGACATTTTGCTGGAGCAACTTTTAGTACCTGTGGTACCCATTTCCTCAGAGTCACCAGAGCTGGGTGTCGTCATGGCGCAGAGTTGCTAGGTGCTTATTTTAATCCTAATGTCTGTTGCAGTTCACAAGCCAGGTACTTCCTGTCCTGGTCAGAGAGGTCCAGGCTAGCTGGTGTTCCCAGAGCACTGGACAGGAGCACCGCAGGGTATAACGGCAGAGGACATTTGTCCTCTGAGTTTAGCTCTGGGTGGCTTTGGTGGCTGATCACATTGGCTTGGGACATTGTCAGTAAAAGTGCACGAGCGTACCTGTGCTTCACGCAGGGAATTTGAGGTTGGTGATTCTACAAGACGGTAAGTCACTGATTCAAGGTAATCTCTGGTGAGTGGCTGAAGCACTTGGTTTCTGGAGGGTTCCTGAGAAGGAGGTGCGTACATCACAAGTCAGGAGAACTTAACCACGGTTGGCAAATGTGATAAAGGAACACTTGCAGGAACTGCTGCCTCAAGGAGATTGAGGGGAAATACTGTTTCTTGTTGTAGTCAGTAGACCTGTCTCACTGCTTTTCCTAGTTAGATTGCACCTGGATTCCTGTTAGATCATGATGGGCCTTCTGCAAATGTCAGCTGCCTTGTCTCAGCTGCCAGCTTGTGGCAAGTCAAGGACCCTTCAGGTCAGCACGGTAACAGTAGAGATGGTGTGTCTCTGCCCTGTGCTGCTGATGCTCTTGTGGGAGCATCATGATCTTATGTTTTCAGGGGGATATTTCTTCTCACTCTTTGAGGAAACATCTGTTCATACTCCTTTTCCCTTTAGCTTTTCTTACACAATCAAAGACTTTGTTGCTCATTTACAAATCTGGCAGAAGCAGCTAGTGTAGAGACAATTTCTAAAACTAAATGAGTAATTTGTAAGCATGTTAATCTGTGTAACTTCTTGGTTATTCGATAGAAATGGAGACAGGTATGAACCAAGTATTTCCAAATTGTCACAAGGCTTTTAACTGTTGTAGTTGTACTACTCCACTGTGCCACGGTCTGCAAGAATTGAAGAGTCTTCACTTTCCTATTGTTCGCTTTCATTTTAAAGCTTCATTTTTGTTTCTCTTCTCCAAGGAAGGTTTTCTTTTGTTCTGAAGTAGTGTTGAAAGATTGCTCCAGAGACAGGAGAGGTGCTGAACTTTCAAGTGTAGTATCCAGGGGGTTACTGAGGTCTCTGAAATGAAGGTGAAGAATTTGGTTATGTTTTACAAGCTGAGACGTAACCTAATTTCAGCAAAGGGCCTGAATACCTACACAGCCTCTACAGAAGAAAGTTTTTGTTTTAAAGCATGGTAGGAGAGCATTGTGGTGGGAATCTGTACAATTTACCTTGCTTGGAGAAGAAAGAAGTCTTAACAGCTTTCTGAAGCAGGGTGTTTTGTGAAGGACTTGGACCCAGAAGTCAGTTTGAGAGACGAGGTCCATTATCATCACCATGGTGTGACAAGGCGTCCTGGTGTCATCTGGGACAGAGTGACCCCTCTTCCCAGCAGCCAGGGAGAGGCTGGTTGGGTTTGTGCTGAGGAGAAGCTGATCACACACTGATGGGCAGAGCTGCTGCCAGGACACTCAAGGACTTTCCAGCTTCTCTGCTGTGCCCGTGTCTGCAGGGGCAGGAGGAGCTGGGAGGGAGCACAGCCCCAGTGACCAGCCCAGGATTCGACCTCAGGTTTAGGGCTGAGACCCAAACTGGCCGACGGTCTGTTCCAGATGAGGCTCTGTCCAGAAGTGTTCGCTCTTGCTGGGGGTCATCCTTTCTCGCTCTGGGTCATTCCTTGTTGCTCCAGGTCATCTCTCTTGGGGTTGTCTCACCCTTTTGGTCAGCTCTCAGGCGTGGACACTCGGGCTCTTATCTCTGTTCTGGGATGGTGGTTTCAGGACTCTCCCTGCTCTGGGACCGTTAGGCGGGAACGGGCTGAGCCTTGGCCATGGGGTGGTGAGCAGTGTCACTGTGTGTCACTCATTTGTGTGTTTGTATATATTACTATTATTATTTTGCATTTTATTGCAGTTTAGTTATCAAATTGTTCTTATCTCAACCCACGAGTCTCTTTTCCCTTTCCCCCTTTAAGTCTTTCCCCATTCCCAGGATTGTGGAGGACTAGCGAGCGATCGTTGTGGTGTTTTGCTGCCAGCCAGGATCAAAACCACGACAGAAGGCTACTCTCTCGCTGTACCTATCTTTATGCACATGTAGGGGTGTCGGCCAGTGTCTCTCTGACTTGGTGCTGTGAGCTGGTGCTCAGTGCACTCTTCAGTGTGTCACCCATTTCTCTAGCTTATCTAGAAATGTGCTGCTCACCTCGCTGTACCGCCGTGACTCTGCAGTCCCGAGTTCCCTCCATTCTTCCCAGAGGGGATGATCCAGCTCTGAACTGTGCCCAGAGCACATCCACGTGCGTGTATTTCACACAGCTTCCTTTAACCGTTGCCCTGAAATACAGTAGGAGCATTCC
>NW_010120308.1:6287-10676 GCF_000699245.1 Pterocles gutturalis
CTCTGCAGTAGTGACTCTCCCGGGTGATTTCCTGGTACCTCCAGTTCTGCAGCTCACCGTGTTTTCCTGGTGTGTGCTTACTGCTGATGTGCTCACTGGTGGGATCCACGTTCTTAACGGCTTTGGCAATGAGACAAACCTGAGATGTGTGCCTGCCCGCAGTACACCTGCTGGCAGGCTTTTTTCAGGGCTTTTCTCTGGAAGGATTTCTTGAAATTGCATTAATTACACTTTTATACACGGTTTCGTTGCACTCTACCCATTAGCCTGACAAGTTTCTGGACCTCCTTTTCAATCTCTGGTTGGTATGAACTGTACTGCAGCAGAAGTTCTGCAAGAAAGGTGGTCTGATCAAGAAGCTTTAAGCTCTTATTAGACTGTGTGTCTGAAAAAGGACCAGAAAAACTCTTAATGCCTCAGTAGGGAGTGCGTTTCCTCTGAGCCACTCTTTATGATATCTGTTTGGACAGATTGTTTTGTATCTTTAACCACTGTGAATTAATCAGTCTCACCATCCAGCCATTTCCAGGGTCCTGTGCCCATCTCCTCTTACGTTTTAGGAACTGTTGGCTGATAGCAAGTTCCATCAATCACAATTCATCACTTGCCACCCATGATGAAATATTCTTGGACTGTGGAGTAAGAAGTGTTGGACCACGTGGTTAATTGTTTCTTCGCTGTCTTTTTATTCTTAGGGTACTCACAAGAAGATCCTGGATGTTGCCAACATGTTGGGGTTGTCCAACACAGTCATGCGGCTGATTGAGAAGCGAGCCTTCCAAGATAAATACTTCATGATCGGGGGAATGATTTTGACTTGTGTAATTATGTTTCTCGTCGTGCAGTATCTGACATGAGCTACTGACCTGTTACCAGAGGAGATCGTCTTTTGGAGCAAGCTGGACTGTCCTCCAAACTGTACTTTTCCTCTGAGCGTTGCTTTGGATGAGCCCCTCCTGTGAACTTCAGAGTTTACAAATCACACTCGGACATGCGTCATGTGGAAAGCACGTAGGGAAACAAATTTCTCTGGGGACACCGTAGTCGAGAATGGCCCTATAAAAATAAGCCTAACCTTTATTGCCCTCAGCTTATTGTCTGCAAGTTTAAGAACCTGGTTAAATAGGAAAAAGTGAAAATGTTGCCCAGCTTTCTTGCGAGACAGGAGCGTCCTTTTGGGTAGACAGGGATAAAAGGATGAAGATGCTGTGAGCCTTTCCTGTGTTAGCTAGAAATGCCCCTGATGCTGTATTTAGCAATGAAAGAATGCTGCCAAGGAGAATTTCGCAGTTTGTCAGCACGATCCTATGGAATAAGTGTGCAAAAAGAGGCAAGCGGTGAAGGGTTCCTGTCTGCAAAGTCACCGTTGTGCTTGGAGGGAGAAGGATTTGTGGGAACGGGTCTTACCTCTAAAAGCACGGTTATCACCTCAGCTGACCTTTTTTATTTACGCATAGAGTATTAACCAGCACAAATCTTCCCACTTGAGCCTGAGATATTTCTCACCTTATCTGAGGTATTTTTTGGTACCTTTTTATCCCTCGCTGCTTCCCAGTGGAAGCTGAGTGCTGTCCACCTGCCTGCTTTCCGTCAGATGCCACCAGGCCTGTGTCATCTCTCTGTGCCTAGTACCATCCTCCAAAAGCTGCACGACTGACGGTGTCAGTGCTAGCGCACATCACGTTTCGGTGAGCTGTATTCGTTTTCTGAGGTGGGTGGTTGGGGTTTTGTGTCACTGGTATTTTTTGAATCGATGAGGCGGGCGAGTCCTTGCTGTGCTCAAATTGGGATTTGTGATTTTTTGTGTTCGTAGAGCTGGAATGGGCTCTGCTGTTCTTTACATTCAGAGTAACAGCGGGATCAGGGCAACAAACCTTTCACTTAAAATCAATTGTCAGAAGAGTTTCCTGGAGTTACGTGCCTTGGGGTGGTAAACATCCCTCATCCTTGGGAAGGGTGTTCTTTGCATTATCCTTTGTACCTGAAAAATTACTGTGAAAGACATTCTCACACGTTCTCATTCGTATCTCACCGAGATGTCAGCCAGGGTTGATGTATCTCCTCGGTTGTAGGTGTCTGTCCACAGCTAAACATTCGCGGTTATCGTCTCACTGTTTAAACCTGGTACTCCTTTCCCTGCAGACTGGGGCGGGGCTCTGTTAAACTGCCCATCCTGAGATGTCGGGCATCATCCATTTCAATCATCCTTCAGATACATTCCCGTCCTGATCTGTGTACAAGTCTGGAACGTTTCCAGATGTCTGACGGTGGCACAGACATGTCATATTCAGATGATGTGGCATAATGCTGGAAATTCCTTCTCTCTCTCTTTTTTTTTTTTTTTCCCCTTGTCTGGAACGGTTGTGGGTCTTTTAATTAGTAAGAGATTACAAGTTCTGCATCCTATCTTTCCTGCAGTAAGCTTTGATTATTACATAACCTGTTGCAAACTAGGAGAAATGGTCTTAGTAACTGTAAAGAATGAATTTCAGTGAACGTGGGCTTTAGCGGTGCCTGTTCACAGCGGCGTAACTGAAGTGTTGGCTGACCTGTGTGCTGTGGCACGGCTTTACAGCCCAGATCAGAGCACCCAGTTTGATCTGCTGTCACAGACCAGTCAGCTTCATACTGGAACCCAGGGCAAGGGACGAGTCTGCAGTTGGAGGAGCGTTATCTGGCTGCCCACAGACACGGGAGTGGAGGCCAAGAAGCCATCAGTGCCTAGACAATCCCGTCAGATTATCAGCAGAAAAAAGCAGGAAAGCCCCAGTGCTTGTTGGATATCCCGGGCGCTGCTCGCCTTCTGGCTGTCCTTTGTGCTTCTCGACGTGTTTGATGTTCCTCAAGCGTTTTGTGCTCTCTGTGTTCCTTTTTCTGCTGGGCTTTCCCAAGGAAACACATCAGCAGGCCAGGTACAGAATCGGTTTCGTTTGAGCCCGAGGGACTAGGGAATTAAAAGGAAAAGAGGTCTGCAGTGAGAGGTTGTGTGTGTGCTGTATCTTTAATCTAAATCATAAATCTAAACTTACCTTAAATTTATTTTAAATATGAAATCTGATAGATTTAGCGTACTGGGCACTTGAGAGATCATCTTGTATGAGATCAGTTGGGCACCTTGTAAGGGATCCCTGGCAAATCCTTTTCTGTTCTGATAAACTGGTCCAACTCCAACTTGATTTTACAACTTTACAGTTAGTGCTTGAAGGATGACGTTCGATGGTGCTTAGAGTTTACACAGTCGTGATCCGGTGCAGCAGGATTTGCCTCTTACCAAGGTGAGACTCTAGACAATTTGTTTCCTTTTTTGCCTTGTGGTAGGAGCCATTAAATATTTGGAACTGGATTTTTTTTTTCTGTTTCGAGACTAGCGTGGCATTTTAATACATGTTTCTCTGTTCGTTTCTTTTGCCCTTTGAGTGTTTGTGTTCTTGTGTAGGTGCATTTCCCTTTTGTAAGCAAAGTGTCCTCACTGTTCACTGTGTCAAAAAAGGGGAGATGCGGGGCTTGAAGGAACTTCTTGGGTAACTGGATTTGATGATGTGCAACTTCAAGCAAATTTTTACTAGATGTTAAATCCAAAACGATTTACAAGAGCACTGTGCTATCTCAGATGGTTCATGTGAAGCCCTCCAAGCCTCTGTTGTTGCAGTTGTGCCACAGCAGGAGCACAGGTAGGATCCAGATCCCTGCTAACGTGAAATGAGATGGAGCTGAAACCCTGCTGGGTTTACACATGTTGCTGCTACAGCTCTCTGTAAAGTTTCCTTTCTTACTAGAGACTACATTTCCTTCGACGGAGCTGTTTTGCTTCTGAACGTCCGTGGCACAGCCAGCGTTCCAGCTGTTGGGTGAACTGCTGCTCTCTCACGAGAGGACACTGTGGAGATTAACTTGCCTCTGGGAAAATAAATTTTTACCAGTATTTTATACAGAAAGGGGCAACGGGGGGACATGATGTGATTCATGCGATGGGTATTGTGAATAAAGATTTTTCAACCAAACTGGAAGTTTTTTACCTTGAATAACATGTAAGGTGCCCAAATACTTACTTTAAGCTGGACAAATTCCAATTCTCAATATCGATGCAGGTAAGGTGGAAGGCTGGCTTCACCAAACGGGGAGCCCCTGGTGAGCTCAGAGGGGAGCAGGAAGTTCACAGACAGCGGCAGCTCCCAGGAGCAATGGAGAGATGATTCTCCAGGGTCAAAGCCAAAGCTCAGTGGCATTGAAACCGGGGTGGGGTGGGGGGGGCTAAGATAGCAAAAGGAAACAAAGCCACCAGCCAAAGGGAAGGGGACACTCCACGAGGGAGTGGGGTGACAGTCCACTGTCCACGGGACAGTGTGTGGTAGCAGGTTGTAGAATCCCAGAAGGGTTTGGGTTGAAGGG
>NW_010120309.1:0-28306 GCF_000699245.1 Pterocles gutturalis
TCTGTGATTCTGTGATTCTGATTCTGTGATACTACCAATTTCCTAAATGTGGATGTCAGATTTGCTAAGATTTATACATACTCAGTTCCCCCATTAAGCCTTTTTTTTTTTTCAAATTGTGTAATTTTCTTCTCATAAGCAAGGGGAAAATTTTAGAAGACTATGCCACAATGAATAGTTCACTCATTTCATAGTTAACTTCCTATATAACTCTTAAGTGAGCACCACATCCTCTGGCTGATCTGTTACTATTTCTAGTTAAAAAAAACCCAAACAATTTCTAACTATCATTATCCATTTTCTTCAAAGACCTCTTTTACCCTTTTTACCACTTTAACACTTGAGTTTACAACAGATCTTCTGAGATGTCCTTTTAAAAATACTCTGGAGCAAGAATTCACCTAGCCTCCCACTGTGAATATGGCTTTAAACAATTAATTTTTTTATGCTTTTATAGCTGGATCATACATTGTTCCTGCACACTTTCTCATGTGTTTGAAAAAGCATTTTTAAACTCTTTAGCAAAAAGCACAAGGATGGTCATCCCATTAACCAAATAAGCGATGGTACTTTCCCATCTGTATTACTGTCTTAAATTAAGGAATACAGGAAAAAAAGGTATGTAATAAAATATTACTCAAAAAGATAATGTCTAATGATTACTGTGATGATGGTAATCTTGACTTCACAGCATTTATTTCCATCACATCACAGCTATTTACACACTGGCACCACAGAGAGCAGCAGGACAAGCCAACCTGCAGTGGAATATTCAGGGAGGATTTGTGGAGCACACATCCAATGCACCCTCTTTATTACCTTTCCCCTCTATGTCCTTTGGGGAGACTACTGACAATGACCGTCTTTGCTACTCAGGAAAAACTCTTCTTTTTATCTTCTTCACCTTCTCCAAAGCATCTGTGAACTCTGAGACACAATCTGGCCTCATTTGTTTTATTTACAAAATATGACAAGTCAGTATAAACATTCCCTGTCTCAAGCAAGCTCAGTTTATGATTTAAAATGGGGTAGAAGTATAGATTAGATACTGCTGAAATTGAAGTTGACATATTTAAGTTGAACGTTTGTGAAATCAGAATCCTTTGTTTGAAGCAAGGATTGATAAACAAAGCAAAAAGGAATAACAAAAAGCAGATTCAAATACGCAATGTCTACCCATACTTGCTTAGACTAGAGTGCTTCCCGCCACTGAGCCAAAGGCATTTCCCTCCTCTTTATGGTTTTCACAGGAAGGAAACCTGGCTGTGCAAGCTAGAATGATGCACTTCCTAATCTAAACATTTTGGGGAGTGAGTCTGAGGTGATCAGAGCACACTTGCCATATAGAGGCCAGACAGTGACAAGTACTGGCATTATGTCTCAGAGCTGTAGCTTCTATGTAGCTTAGCCATAGAAATGACGAATCATGCCTTCCATCAAAAGCAAGACTAACATACTGGTGTAGGAAAAAGGTAGTTTTCAATATGCGGCACGTGGCTGTGCAACTTACCTTCCACTCACCCACAAATAAGTAGCTCTTCTGTAAGAGGATAACACATTAATGGTGGAGGAAGGGTTTTCCATTGTAGGTCAAAGGCAATCCCACATTCTGTCATTTGTTTTAAGGTCTGAGTTTTGGCTAAAAGTCAAGAGCAAGTGAAAATATTTTTAGTATAAAATCTTTCAGTGGGAAAGACTGAAACTGAAAAAAGAATCTTTCAGTGCTGATCTATCTATAGAACAGTAAGTTTCAGTGATTTTCCTTTTTAAAGAAAACCTTAGAAGAACATTTTGAAACTGTCAAAAAACCTTTTGGCATTTTTCTCAATATATTTTTTCATTTCAAAATTGGAGTTCATTTAGAGTTAAATTATTAAAAAAAAAAAACAAAAAAACATAAAATCTATAAGGCCAGAATTGAAAGAAAGCATGGTGAATGTATTGCAACATTTCAGCTAGCGCACTCTGATTACCCATTTATTGTTTCTGTTTGCAAAAATGCATTTTGATTTTCCACTCTGTTCTTAGATAGGAAGACTCTTCGAAATAGTGGAAATTTTCACAGAACAGGCAAACTGACTGTCCTCCCAACTCCAGCTAAAACCTTACTTCAGGATTGTCCATTGGCCTGTGGTATCTCTGGCCACAGATTAACACATGATGTAGAGCACAGGACATTTTCATATTCACAATATCTCGAGGGGTAGAAAATACAGACACCCTTATAAAAGAATCTTGAAGCTAAATCTTGAAGTGATATACACAGAAGTGCAGGATTTTCAGCAAACTTGCATCCAACTTTAAATTTAGGAGACAAAGTGGATCCTAACTGGATTGAAATTTTGCTAGAATGTTCAGTAGGTCGTAGAATTGGCCTCAAATTTCTACACAGAAGTAGCACTCATCATCAGCTACACATTTTTTATCAAAGCATCCTATCTTACCTTCATGCCACTGCTGCTGCCCCTGCTCTTACCACAGTGCCCCGTTATTCACGCCACAATATTGGGTTCATCTGAAATTGAGGTTTGAGTTCAGGATTTTACCAATAACTTTCAAGGTTCTTCAAGCCTTGACCCCTCTGTTCTTGCATAACCTGGTCCACATTCTTGTTCCATTTCGTAACCTACTTTCTGTTTCTCATTTATCTCTGCTCCTCCAACACTTTTCAAGTTGACCGTGTCAAAATACGGTGCTTTCACACAGTGACCCCAGTGTGGTGAAACTCAGTTCCTCTTGCTATCTACAGATTTGGGAGATAAATTCCCTTCCTCTACCTCTCCAAGATTTTGATGGCCTGTCTCATAGGGTACAGAGTGTGGTCAGGCCATGTGATATGGCTTTCATTCCCCCCAGACTTCCTCCCTCTCCGATTTTTTAAAGTTAAGGGCAGGCTGTGTAAAAGAATCGGAGCTCACAGAAGAATAACTGGAGTCATCTGAGACTCACACAAAGGTCATGTAGGTTAGTGCTTTTGAGGAATCTGTGATAAGGCAGTGGCTGAAAGGCATTTGTGATCCTAGACAATACTGCTGTTTAGTGTAATTTACAGGAGAATTTTAAACAAATTCATAATAGGAGCAAACCCCTTTTATGATGTGCTCCTTATCGTTAAATTTGTGAGTGTTGTTTGCAATATCGGACATGCAAAGTTCCTGTCTTCTTGTTTTACTGAAAAGTATTTGTAGCTGTTCTTCCAGCCTAACTCTGTCACTGAGAGCTTTCTTCCCACATAAATAACCTTGAAGACACTTCATGTCTAAGAATTCATTCCTCTTTAAACACACCATCTTTTAAAAGAGGGTGCTTTGATTTTGAGAGAAATATGAATTAACTGGGAAAATGTTATCTTCAACATGGTATTAATTTAGCTTAGAAAAATAGCTTTGTTTTACTTCTTTTAATTTTGTATTTCAGAAAACCCTGGAAACGGTTGCACTGCTCACAGTTTTCTCAAACTACAAGAGGAAAAAATGTCCTTTCATATTTTTCTTATATACCATATATTTCAGTTACTGTTTCAGGTTAGCTTCATCCTGATTATGAATTTTATGACAACACCACCTCGTCACAGCAGCCAATCATAAGCAGCACATTGCTAGGCCCTTACAAAACTGTTTCTTGTTGTAAACCATTGTTTGTATTACAGCAGATTCTTGAACCAGGACCCTAGTATGGTTAGCGCTGCAGAAGGATTGAACAAGATACCTTCTCTGGGATTCTTTTGTAACTAACTTTATTATTAATTTCTGTTAAGCCAAGACTTAAAAATGAATGAGAACCAAATTCTAGGTATATCTTGAATGTGCTATTACTGCCCTTACCAAAGCACAAAGTTTTCTGTATTTTTGACCAAATTCCAAGTGTATACCTTGTGGGGCTAAATTTTCTCTGGGCAGGAAATGGAGACCCTGGTGTGACTGAAGACCTTGACCAGACTGGCTTGGGGTTTTGTAAAAACAAACAAACAAAAAAAGAATATATTTGTGCTCTGACCTTAACTTCCCTTAGAAATAACAGTGTATTTATCTTTCTGTCAGCGAACACTTCTTACCTGATGCCATCTTGTCATCATGCAAACCAACATGAGAGGTCATGCAGTAGAGAGAGAAAACTTTACCTCTTGCATTCAGATTTCTGATAACTGTGAAATCAGTATAAAGCAACCAATAGTAATCTCTATTTTGCAAAAACATAATTCAAGCCTCTGTTTCAGCGGTTTCTGGAACTCAGGCAAAATAGCACTTTCAAGGCTATATTTGGAAAATCAGCACTCTTTCATTCTATTTACAGTTCACCTTTCCAGCTGTGCAGTTCCCTGACTTGTGTGTACTATTTTAGGGCAGTCAAATATCCACAGTGATACAACAAAGCCCAAACTTCATCAGTTTGTAAAGTCTTATAGGTTCAGGTGATTTGGGCCTTTCAAGGGACAGTTCAGTTAAGCCCTGCCTTGGCAAGAACAAAGACTTGATAAATGTTTATCTCTTCATACCACACTTCTCTCCTAAATTGACTGGCATGTCATGAAAAAAGAGTAGTAATTCAAATGCGTGGAATTCAGAATAGTGACTACATCTGAAAACTGGGGTTTTGCTGGAGAGAATGATTCCTCATCAGTCCTTCACAGTAGGCCTTTACTTTATGGGCACAACTAAGTACTGCTTCCAAGATTTGCTTCCTGTATACTTTACAGACCTCTTCAGCAATGCAGGCTTGTTGGGTTGCTAACCAGCAAATATATGAGTTGTAAACATTCCTCAGGAGCGCAGTGTCCGACAGCATAAAGAACAGCTCCAGGAATTCTTTTTCCCCTCTCTTTTCCAGATCTTCTGATGAGTAACAGATGGACATTATTGTTTCTCTTTTTGGCTTCTATTCCTTTTGTCTTTATCCAAAGTATTTCACCACCACATATTTGTGCTGTCAAATTTCACCATGGTGGAATTATGCACACTTCTGGAATGTAGGATCATCTCTACCGTTCTTCACCCTTCCTACCACTTCCAGATAAATCCTCACTTTTGCTGACATTCCACTTTTGAGAATCAACTTAGAAATGCCATACTTTCCCATTCTCCCTAAATCACAGTCTCCATAATTTAGAATAATTTTCAGTTCTACTGTTGTTTTTTAGTTACTTCTCATTTATAGTAAAACATCTGAATACAAAAATACTTATAATACACAGTGTCTTTTACCATAAATTTGGTACCAGAAGGGACCTCAATCTGGACAAGAGGTATGATCCCACAGGACTCCCAGTGCTCATGCCACCACCAGGTTTGTCAGTTGTTTGGTACCTTGTTTTCTTCCTCCAGACAAAATCCTGCAGTGCTGAAAAGTTTTCAGACACATTGTTCAGGTTTTCATTTCTCTGTTTATAGGATCGTGACTCACTCCTATAGAAACTATCCCATCCTTCTCTTTCATAAAGGCTCTTCAAACACTAGATGATGCCTTTCAATTATTATCATATAGTCTGACAAAGATTTTCAAAATAATAGTACTATCGAAAAAAATGAATTAAATCTGAGATCTCTTCCTAACTCCTGTAACAAAACCATCAGCTGGCACTCAATTATTAAATGGAGTTGGTCTCCATTTACACTACTCTACTACAATGATGCACAATTTATTGTTGGACTCATTTGTTCAGTCTGGCTATGATTAATTTCACAAATTTCATCATTATTCAAACAGATCTTTCCAGGTTTATATTTTAGTCTTATCATAACTGCTAAACAAGCTAATGTATTTCAGCACAAATATTCTCTATCATTTGCAATTACACTGAGTCCATTCATTCTGAGCAATAAAGCAAGAAACATTTTGTTCAGATCTTACATTCTTCTGAAGATAAACATGTTTATCAAAATTCTTGTTATGGTTTGTGTTTGTGGCATGAGGGTAAAGAAATGACAGATCCACTTTGGAAAATATATTTCTTCAGAATGTTTTACCCGAGCTCTGGTCCCAAGAGCTATGCCTTCGATGTGTTTGAAAGGATTTCTATATTGGCAACAGTAGCGTGAGTTTTAATTTGAACAAAACAGGTATTATAGAAGAAGTTGTATATGAAAGCAGCAAGAAGCCTTTGAGGTTCAAGAGGCCTTTATTATCTTCCTAAGGGGCCTGTTTAGCTCTGGCATGACAAGTAATTTATACACACCTAGTCTTCTTTAATTTCATAGGAATAATTATTTCTTACTGTTACAGTTTTCCTTCTTTTGCCGCTTTCTCCCTAGTGCAGTTTAACCTCTTTGTAATATATAGTTACAAAACATTGCTTGCAACATTAATTTCAAAGAAGTATCTCAACCTTCTTTGAAGGTGGCTTTTGTTCAGTATATGCAGTATTTCTCCTGCATTAAGATTTTTTCAAAATCTAGTTAGCTATTTTTATCAAAGATGAGTGAAATTGCTGACAGTACAAGAGCAGAAAAGACAGGGTCTCACAAATGTAAACAGGCACATATCACAGATGACAGTCTGAGTTGTGGGTTATTGTAAGTTGTATACACTCCTTCTAGAAGTTCTCTCTCTATCTAATATGGATTGGGACATCTTTGCTACTCCACTTATGCAGTTCAAATGTCAGTCTAGCTAGCACAATAAGGGGTCAAGGTGGCAGGTTAAAAAAGGCATCCAGAAATGGTATCAAAGAATTCAAAAAATCAAATTTTAAATAATCAAATTCTAAAAATCAAATTCTTATATAAAAGAATTGATGTGAAACTTAGATTAAAAAAAAAAAAAACTATGCTTTTGTCAGAGACGGCTGGTTTCACTTGTGTATGTGATTAATCTCTCGGTTGAAGCTGGGAAACTGAGATCAGAATGCAGTGACTGATAATTCCTACATGGAATGACCTCCTAACCAATTCATACTTGACCGTGTAACTATAGGGAAGGAGAATATTATTTTTCCAAAGTTGTCAGACATTTTTGCTCAGGTCAGGTTTGTAAAAAGAAGCTAGGCATTTTCTTTTTTTACACTTCCTTCAATAACACACAATGCTTCTCATTTAAATTCCTCTAATATAAAATTCTCTCATTACTTTGATACTGTTTGAAGCAGAATATGATCTACTCTCCTTTTCCTCTAAAAAGCTGGTTTAGATCTGCTGCACAGAAAACAAACCATTAAAAAAGTGGTTTTGTCAGTTTTATGCAAGTAGACAGGACTTAAATACATGTGGGGTTAAAGGTTGCAACACTTTCAATTCATCATCCAGCTCTAGTTTTCAAGTGTATGGCTGTTCAATTTTGCAAGCACAAGACAGCAATTATATGTGGAAATTGAGAAATTAGAACTCTTATCAAGCCCAAGTATTTGTATAAGGGCACAATTAAAAAAAAATAATAATAATCCAGATTCAGTGTGTGTAATGGGCCATACAAGGACTGAAATATGGTTTGAAAGTGTACCTGCCAAAGATAGAATCTGTTAAATATTTACTGACCAGAACCCCTATATTTGTATGTGGGAGGCAGTGGCTTTAAAATATGCCCTTAAAATAGATAAGCCTTTTTCCATATCTTTATGTGTAGCTTACTTTTTTTCTTTGAATATGCAGTACCTCTGATAATTTCCAATAATTATTATTATCCAGTGATACAAAGCGAGTGAAAAGCACCAAGATGAACATTCCACAAACATATATAATGAGTGTTTAAACTGTGAAAATTGTGTTCACTGCAAACAAATGCTAGGTTTTACTAAATTTAAAATCTTGATATGGGGTTTGATTTTCAGAAGGACCATCACATTTTGTACTTATAAGAAACTGCTGCAATTTTCCAAGTAAAAACTTGCACAAGCCTGTTATTCCCAGACTGATCCTCCTTACAAAAACCAAAAGCGAGAGGATGGCTCACTTGTTATTCAGGACCTTGAAAATATCTTTTTTATTTTAATTTCTTCTTCTTTCAGAGTCAGCTTTTTTACTCTCCCCTTGATGCATAGGTGAAAGTAACTTGAGAAGTTTGCCCCCTCCTCAGTTATTATGAATGACCACCACCACAAATGAATTATTTACAGGTTACAGTCCGTGCAGATTTAAAGCCAACAGCCCTGCTGACCAGGGGCTCTCTGCATCCCCAGTTCATCAAAGCCTCAGTTCTGCTCAAAAAAAAAAAAAAAAATTGCAGTGAATTCAGGACAAGACGTTACAAGTTCATCCTGCAATGCTTGCTGAAATCATGATGAGCTCTTTCTAAAGACAAATAGACAGGTAGATATTTGTAAGCTAATTGTTTCTCTACTGATCTTCAAAATACTTGCCACAGCCATGTGGAACACAGGGCTATGGCAATCCTTTTAATAGGACCTGTAAAAACCTAGATCTTTTGATTCATTTTACCCAACTGAAGGACTTTCCTTTGGATCAGAGAATCTTTTGTGGGTAGAGAATTTTAAAATCTGACTCTTACTGTCTGGAAGGTTAACTTATGCGTGAAATCTGCAAAGTTTGCTTGCAGTGATTAGAAGTCAGTGTCCATATTCTGTCTCATATACTGTCTGTGCTTTCTTTTTCATTGTGAATACCACTCTCTTAAAAATAAAAGGATGAAAAACATTGCTGCAGTGATTTGGTGACACAACACTGGATTAAGTAGAAATAGTTAAGTGAAATCTATTTATGAAGTAACTGTGCATAGCAGACTAGGAAGAGCTGGCATTGGCCATCAGAAAAAAATTAAAATTCCACAAAGTATTGTGGATGCTTTCAGGTTTGCCAAAAATATGTTATTCTTTATTTGAAATAAGTTTATATATTAGAAATGGTACTCAGGAGTGGGACTATGCCCCTCTTCTGTATCAGCAGAAAGTCTCACTGCAGCAGTAGACCTCTGCCACCTCTGCCAGGGCTTCTTTCAGTCAGGGAACCTGCCTAAGGAATATCATCAAAAGAAGACACCTGCCAATATTAACTGTGACACCATTACGCAAATTATACCAGCAAAAACCTTCTCATTTCCTAGGTTCCTGAAGAATAACAGAGGAAGGATTCCTCTAGAAAGGAAAATGAGCCAAGTTTTTGTCAAGTATCCAACCATGCTGCAGTGAAGAATGGGGACAATTTTCTGTCTTCAGACATCATGTGGATTAGGCTGCTTTTAGCCTCTTATCAAAGTTTCTATTGACTGCTAAGGAGTATATCCCCAGACACGTGTACCCCAAAAATGCAAATTTAGGGGCACAAGCAGTATTCTACAAGAGGAAACAAAATTCCAGGGCAATTTTGAATTAAGCAAATTCAAGTAGCAATACTACTCAATCAGAACAGTAGTAACTGGAACATAAGTGAAAACTCAAGAGCAGTTTGGATACTCATCCTCCTAGACTCCTTTGAAGTAACTTGCTGAGGAGGCAGTATGATGTACTAAAAGCAATTAGTTTGGTAAAAAGAAGAGGGGAAAAAAACCCTTTTAGCTTGTTGCAATGTTTTCTCAGCTCCATATTTCATTATGGATATCTGAAGTACAGTGAAAGCAAAGACGAAGAAAAGGTGGAAAAAAACTCTGTCACTAAAATAATAATTATTTTAATCATCTTGATTAGCCTTAGTTGTTATTATGTCAAGCAATTTTTATTCTATCTACGGAATATAACACCTCTACCGGCCAGATTTTCACAACGTGCCCCAGCTCAGCGTGTAGTCATATGAAGCAAAATCTCTTACACGTGCCCTTTTTCATGTTAGCAGTTGAGAGCAAAAGTGACAGAAATGTCATTAACATCACTCGGCTTGTATTAAAAATAATAAAAAAAAAAGCAGGCACAACAAGAGTACAGGAGTTCTGGGTTTAAAAGTTGTTATTTGTTAACACAAAAGGTAGCTGACAGAAGAGCACATGCGAGTGATTTAAGCACCTATGAATGGAGATCACACTAGATCTCTGAAAATTTAACCTTCATTGAATTTGCAATACTTTTTCTTTACACTATCTGAACAGTGTTGTGGTTGTTTCATTGTAGCTAGCTAGATTTAATGCTAAATGTATCTGGTAGTTTAGACATTTTCATCTTTCAGAGCTCTACATTCAGGACAAAGTCAATGCTCTGGATCCTTCAGCTATACTGGAAATCTCCGATGAATATTCTCCCCTCATTACACATAGTGAACTTTCATTAATATCAATACTGGTTTGGTGTGTAGAATACACAATACAGATCTATACTGCAGCTCATTAAACACAATTTTGCTTCCTGTATTAAACTTCAGCTCTTTTATTGATTCTTTTGCTACTCACCCTCTTCGAGGATAAGACTAAACTGCTTGCAGACTTCATTATAAAACTATAAATTGAGGGCCAAAAAAAATCAATGACGGAGACCTGCAGTGATTAATATGTTACTAACAAACAAACCTGCCCTACTTCCCCATGTGTGATTTGCTCATTTTGTAAGAGAAACAGAAAAATAGCTTGAAAAATATAAAGGTGAAATATAGTCCTTTACTTCTGGGGAAGAAAATCTACAAATTTAAATCATTAAACTAAAATTATACTCTGAACATTGGAAGGATTTGCAGTAAAAATATCAGGTTGAGATTAAGTCAATAAAATTAATCACTCTTGCCCCTGAAGGAGTAAAAGAGTTGAAAAATGCTACAAAATTGAAAGCTACCATGAGCAAAGGGACTTGGGGAATTCATTTTAATTCACCACAGCCGAGTTCAAATACAAGCTGTTCTTTGTTATTCAACCTGAAGTATTATTTTTCGTACAGACGGTCACATCTGACCAGCCATAATCACATACTGTAGAGTTTTCTTTATCTGATTGTGGAAGTTTCCTGTCTTAGCTATATATAAACATTGAACTGCATATGGATGGAGTGGTGTCACAGAGTGGACTATATTCTGCTCACCTAACCACATCTATCAGTGTATTAAGTGCCTCAAAGCTGGGACTTGAGCAATGGGTAGGAAAGTTGTCCTAAGTTCCCCTCAAGGATCCGCATGCTATCATGATAGGCAGAGACTTCTTAGTAGAAATTATCTAAGAAATTAGTTGTGAACATAAAGGCTTGAGAAGGACATAAAAAAGGTTGTGTAAAGCACACACGATCAACCACCTAAGAAGTAATTCATAATTCAGATAGAACGTGCTTGTGCTTTAGGATCTGAAGTGACCTGATCCATCTGCTCTGAAAATCAAGGTGTGCCTGTGCACTGTGGGACTGTGCACTACAAGTTAATTTTTATTTGTCTGTAGAGATTTAGGTTTTTCCTCTAGCCCTGAGAAAATAAAAAACAATTAATTTGTTTTTTTCCTTCAGCATAGTATATCAGACATCTGATTTTACAGCCGTGAAAGTGGGGACAGCTGTATTTGAAGGCTTTGAAGTAATGGAGAGAACTGCTTAATACATGATGTAAAGTAACACTTCCAAGTGAAACCAAACAAAGTTCAGATTTTTTTCAAAGTGTGCTTTGAAAAAATACCAACTCAAGAACTATTTATGTTACCAGAAATAGTGAAGCAAGGGGGTGCATGAAAAAGCATATATGCCATTCCCAATTCATAAGCAAAATCAAAGACCACATCCAGTGCTTGCAGTGAAAAAGTTTTGGAGAGAACATAGTCTAAGATAGCAGAGCTCCATGTTATTGGTCTGACATGGCTTTCTTTCCAGAATACTTGCAAGAATTAGCTGAAACCTTTGTTTATTTATAAGACTTCCACTGAAGCTAGTTTAAATAGATGGATTTTTTTTTTTTTAAAGATTTCCGGAAACACATAGCAGCCATCTGCAGGCAAGTTGACTCTTGAAAATACATTTATGAATTTACATCCAATATAAATAAAGAGCTGTTAGGCAATTAACCTGGAAAATGTGCATTTTTCAGACAGAAAATAAACATTTGTTTCTAGCCTGTTGATGTACAAGTACCACGATTTAAAATTTGAAAACATAACTTTCTGCACACAATGTTGAGACTGAATTTCTGCTTGAAAAACAGATTGTGTAAGTGTTCTTGACTACGTGGATTTTTTTTGCTTCTTCTCAACATGGAAGGTGCTCATCTTCCACATGATTTGAAAGGTAACCTTTCCTCACATCTCCCTCCTATTCTTACCCCATATACAAGACCTTCTTAATGATCTGTACCCTGCCATCCTTTTTCAGGCAAATGGCAATTTCAAGTCAAAGGGAATTTTGCTTTACAAGCCTTGAGGAAGGACTTTGTGAGTAAATGTAATTCCTGGAATTAATTTCTTATCACCTAGAGAAATAGCTGGAAATTGAACTTTATTTTAGCCTGACAATTCTTAGGTGGAGAACACTGAAGAGTACTGTAGCTTTGCTTCAGTCACTCTACAGTAAAAAGAGTTTTCTTTCCAAGCCCCTGTTTTCAGCACTTACTTCAGCTATTACCTTTGGCCTGAAATATTTTGCCCTTGTTTCTATCCCCACCGATGTTTCCCATCTTTTATACTCTTCATATTTGAAGACTATCCAGCTATGCCTTTAGATATACAATATCTAATGTAGTGTAAGGATGTATATCTAGCTGAAGATCTGTTAAGATATCTCTGGAACAGGTTATGCAGAAACTATTTGGCTTTAAAATATCAGATGTAACATCTGTGCAGCTCCCTGTGAGGAAAATGATAAATTTTTGTGATAGAAAAGTTGAGAAAGAAAAGAATGAGATAGCTACAAGCCATACCATTTCCTAAAGTATATAAGGTCTTGGTCCAGCAGCTAGTCTGAACATGACTTTCTACATCTACGTGAAACTACAATAGCATTATTAATAGGAAACTGCACTGATGCATCTACAATCATTAGTCTTAAACTACACAGGCTCCTGTACTCTTCTGGGAATATAAAATGAGTGATCAATGAGGAATGTGACACAAGAATGTTAGTTCTGTAGTCAGTGTGGACTAAAAATGCATTTCTTCTGCACAGGAAAAATGAGATGTGACGTATGCTGGGCTTGCTAAAGCAAATGAAAGATAATACAGTTCTTTCAAATATGGTTTTATTTGAAATAATACCTATAGTTTGCTGCTTTGCTCAAAGCCACTGAATCTTAAAAGAACAGAACCATTACAATTTTTATTTAAAGTAGAATTTAGGTGTGGTTCCCCAGCCATGCTCAATAAAATGTGTTTGGAAGGAGTTAGCTAATGGTTTCTGTGCTGTGCTGTACCACTCCCTAAAATCTCTAACAGCATTAGCAGCTAGTCCACATTATTCCACTTTCTATACTATTAACTTTCACCCACACTAATATTTGTATCATCTGTGGTATTTATCTAGTTTTACTTTACAGTTTGCTTTAGAGAACAACTTGGATGCAGGGGGCTAGGTCCATTAGTGTCTGTTACATCTAGAAGCACCATCTGGCTATACGTGTCCCTATACTGCTGAGTGCCAGAATCCAAGAAGGCAAATAAGAACAAACATCTTGCTACTTGTGCCCAGTATGTTACATATTTACCCTAAATAGTCAATTGTCTGCCATCAGAAGGAGGAATCTGTGTTAGCCATGTCCGGTTTTATGTGGTACAGACTTTTTTACATTCTTAATATTTTCTACATTTTCATAGTACTCATCACAGCCTCAGCTAAGAGTCAGGATTCCCTGTGCTAGATACTGTACAAACACAGAATAAAGTTCCTGTCTCAAAGGATTTTGTAAGGTAAAAAATGGAACAGACACACTTTGTCAGAAAGAGAGGGGTGCAGGGATACTGAAACAGTAAGAGGCTATTTATTCTGTAGATAGAGAATTAATGCAGTGCACCTATTTCAAGTGTTGCCTAGCTTCTGCTCTCCATTCCCCACAACATACTCAGAAAGATGCAAAGTAACCCTGATGTTGCAATTGATATGCACTGTTGATTGAATTTGCACCCCTTGCCTCTGGTTACCAAGACACAGTTCTCTGCACCATGGAAACTGTAAGCTATGTATGTCTGCTTGGAAGAGAACAGCAACCGCTGTAATAATAGGTGGAATCCAAACCCCTGTCCTAAACCACACAGGCTGTGACACATAGGCTTCCTGCTATAGAAACACATCCAGAGAGGCCCAAGAGTGTTTACACAAAGCCCTACTACCTCAGAGACCTGCAGATAAAGATGACGAAGGCACCACTCCAACCAAGAGGCTGAGAGGACTGTCTTACCTGTGAATTATTGTAGTACATCCCAACCTCCAGTCCCCACTTCATTCTCCTCTAGAAACAGTTTATTCCATCTGTGCAAGCGTTAAACTCTCACACGTACACATAGCTCTCCTTTCACTTTAAATTATGTCCCTTATGACAGGCAGTGTGCCTTTTAAACTGTATGCATGAAGACTTTCATGGGAGCTCAGAAACAGAACTGTGTGGAAAAGCCGTGTAAGTAAGATCTTGAATATCTAGTCCTCAAGTATCTAAATCCTCACCATAAACCATAGTAAAGTCAAGCTAAGAGTAGTCCCCTGATGCTCCAGTATTCCTCATAATTGATTTTCTATGTAGATTGCAGAAAAAGGTTTCCCAGAGTCAGCTTGTAAAAAGGACTAGGGTCTCCATGGGTTACTTCCTTGTTAAATAAGGTTTAAGGTACTACTACTTCCTGAATATAGGCAAAATGAGATAAAATCTTCCATGTCTTGAAGGGTGATTTAAAAAAAAAAAAAAAAACTGGAAAGTTGTCTATAAACTAAGAAAAAGTAAAATAAAAAGAGAGGACAAAACAACAAAAAGAAAAAAGTAGAAAAGAAGAAAAGAGGAAAAGGAAAAGAAAAAGGAAAAGGAGAAAAAAGAAAACAGGAAAAAGGAAAAAAGAAAAAAAGAATATAGGAAAAGGAGAAAAAAGGAAAAGAAAAAAAAGAATGAAAGAAAGAAAAGAAACCCCATATTTTAAGCTTTAAATTTTGCCTTCCTTAAGAATTCTGCTTATTTAAAACAGACTTTGGAAACCTTGCGGTAGTTTCAGACTGTAAAGCAACAATTTGCAATGCCAAAAATATTTCCTTTTGGAGTACTAATCCAGAATCTCCTTTTTTTTTTTTTTTCCTTGATTTAAGAATATTTTAATTGGAAAGATTATATTTTTTTTAGTTCACTTAAGCAAGGAGTTTTCTTCTAAAACATCTAGCTTTCTGTTAGCACTGTTAACTACTTCATCTTCCTTCCTATGCACATAGACGTCATGTCTGGAGCAGAGCAAAATAAGAACCACATGTTTCATATAAACAGTTAGATGCTTTGCATATAGATGGTGCTTAGCTGGAACAACTAGAAAGGAATAAAACAGAAGGAAACAGTAGGTGGAAGACTCAGCATTTTAGTAAGAAAGCAGAAACATAGGCAATTAATCATGAATATGGAAAAAAGTCGACAGCAATAGGAGGAGGAAAGTAGTTACTACAAAAAGAGGAAAAGATTTTGTTAAGCTTTCATTTGAGGTGAGCTTGACCCAACCACAGTTTGAGTCTTATTTAAAATACACATCCAGGGCCACACTTTGACTTGATGTAACCAGTGTCAAATCCTAAACACTCATTTTCCATAGACACAAGTAAGAAGAGAATTTGTCCTTTCATCATTCCGTAAGTTTGCTGAAATTATTGTTTGCATTTCAATTGTTCAAAAATAAAGACAACAACATAACTCAGACAGGATTTTGATCTTAATTGCATCCAGTAAAACACAGAGTAACTCTACTAAAATAACTTCTGATACTTTTGTTAAGTAAACTTCAGCAGAGTTACATAGATTTATCACAGTGTATCAAAAGCTAACTCAGTCAAATGCACTATCAGAGTGCATAATGCCAGACTTGTCAAGCCTCATACTTCACACCCAAGACATTCATCTGGCTCCATCTCGCTCTCCTCAGCGTGGTGCTTCAGTCTCAGGCGACCACACAACAGCTCCTCAGCTTCCTCGAGCTCCAGGATCCAACAACAGATACATGTGTTTAGACTGCTGACAAATTGTGTTTAGCAGATGGGGTTCTGGATGGGGAGGGAGCATGGAGCATGTTCCGCAGCCCAGAGCAGTCGCTGCCAAGGGACATCCCACTCTCCAAGTCCTGCAGGTAGGCAACAGCTCCCCAGCTGCAGCTTCACACTGCTCCCTCTTCCTCACATGGTCCCAAGCCCCATGTTCCTTCTAAAAGTAGAGCAGTTCTGTAAAAGCAAATCTGAGCTCTTAGCCTCAATGATAAAAATATTTAAAGGAAATTACTTCAAGGATTCTCGTTACAATGTGTCATAGTTTTGACCCTGGCTGGCAGCCAAACACCACAACTGCTTGATCACCCTCCCCCTCTCAGGGCTGGGGGAGAGCATTAAAAGGGTAAAGGGAAGAGAGACTCGTGGGTTGAGATAAGAACAATTTAATAACTACAATATTGAAAATAATAATAAAGATAATAATAATAGTAATACATACAAATATACAAATGAGTGCTACACAGTAAAACTCCTCACCACCCAATGACCAAGGCTCAGCCCGTTCCCAGCTAACTATCCTGGAGCAGGGAAAGTCACAGAACCACAATCCTGGGATGGAGATAAGAGCCCAAGTGTCCAAGAGATTGAGACAACCCTGAGAGAGGAGTGACCTGGAAGAAGGCAACTTGGAGCAAGAGAGAACACTTCCAGACAGAGCCTCATCTATCTACTGGGCATGATGTGCATGGAATAGACCATTGGCCAATTTGGGTCTCAACTCAAAACCTAAGTTCAAATCCTAGACTAGGAATTGGGGCTGTGCTCCCTCCCAGCTTCTCCTGCACCCGCAGACACTGGCACAGCAGAGAAGCTGAAAGTCTTTGACTGTCCTGGCAGCAACTATAAACATCAGTATGTTATCTACCTTCTTCTCAGCACAAATACAAAACACAGCCTCACACTAGCTACTGTGAAGAAAGTTCACTCTGTCTCAGCTGAAACCAGGACACAATGAAACATTTGCTAAACAGAAACACAGGTTGACAAGTAAGGTGTCTCCACAGTAAGAAATTTTGCATTTTCTTACATTTTGTGGAACATGACGGTTCATAACTTTTGGGTTTTCCATGGGGATCACCATGGCAATGCACTATAAATCCAGTGGATAATCTCTGTGAAATGTATTTTCCTCCTAAAAAGAAGAGAAAACTAAACACTGAACACTGCTAAATGGTTAATGTGTGTTCTTTTTTTCTAGGCTAGCAGTCGCACCCAGACCAAAAAAATGAGAGGCAAATCAAAACCAAAACGTTCTGAGACGGGCAATCCCTGTACATTACAAAAATGTATATAGCAACTTTTTCAGTACTTCTTATAATATTGCATTTTTTAAGGTGTTGCTTTCTGAAAAGTTTTTATAATATCTACCTGATGAGTGAATATCCCATTGTTAATTAAACAAATAGTGCTTTATAGCTAAAACACATTAGCTACTATTAGTAGTCTCTGCAGTCATACTTTTCATTTTCATTCACAGAGATAGGCTTGTTACTTGGAGATTATTTCATAAAAATGGAAAAAATAAAATACAAAGTGATTAAGGATTTGTCTTGCTCCAGGCTTCAAAAAGGTTAAGAGACAGATTCTGCCTCCATTTTGCCAGGCGTGTGGAGAGTGAGGGCTGGGAGACAGGGTAGGGGGTCAAAGCACCAGTGAACTTTAGTTACTCTTTTATCTCCCTCTGTTTCATCCATTATCTTCATCACCACAAGTGAAATTGTCTTTTAAGGATGATTAGGAAGCAGCTAAGTTTAGATCAACCCTGTGGCTGTCCTAAAACAAATGGTTGGAAGAAGAATGATAGAAAATAGACTAATTTTTTTCCTACATGGAAGCACATGGAGCTTCATGAAAAATATACAGAATTAAAAAAAACAGAGAAAGCTCAAGATTTTCTGGCTTCTACTTCTGTCTGAAACCCCTTATTCCTCATCCAGACAGAGAGGTACTTCAGAGCTTCATTTAAACTAAAAGCTCTAATGGGAATCTCTACAGATAAGGGTACAGGTCCTTAGACTACAAATTAGGAGGTAAAAAACACTGAAATTCAGCAGTGTTCAACTTTCCAGTTCACTGTCAATACTGTAAAATGCACTGAAAAAAATTGTTTGAAGCTAAATCATAATGAGCCTTTCTTGAATTTTCCTGGAAAAAAAACAAATACAACTTTTCGGGGGAAAGTACTTTGTTCAACTTTTTTCATTTCAAGGTTCTTCCCACTCTTAAAGAAAAAAAAAGTTTCAAGATGGTGAAAAGATACATGTCATGCAGTCTGCATCTTACTGATGCTAACCTAATCCATCAACACCCTGGGAAATATGTGCCTTGACAAAAGGAAGCAGATGTGCTCTTAATCCTCCTGAAGTGAACTATGGGACTGGTATTCTCAGTCGTTCGGGATGGGTATCCTCAATCATCCAGGATGGTTTCTCTGGTGCCCTTATGTCTCTTGGTAAAAGCTGAACAGAATATTTGTCATGGATTCAGACCGTCACTTGGGATTTGTGTACTCTTTAGTCCTTTGATCACATGTCTCATATTTTACCTTAACTGAACCTTCATGGACTTTTGAAGATAATCATTGCTTTCCATTTTTCATCAGAGAGAGCTACTGGCATGAGCAATCCTCCCTCTCTGCAAGTACTCCTCTAGAAATGTAGGAAGCCACTTGCCCAGCCTACTGAGAGGCAAATAAGATACAGTAAGTGCCAGATTTAGGCTTTTTTCAAATAACAGTTGTTAAATATTTGCTATTTCTTGTTGATTGAAGGCTTGATTAATCTTTCACTGTTCAGATCCAAGAGAGGTGAGACAACACCTTTAATGCCAAAAAAGGGATATAAGGAGTGTTTATTATACCTTTTTTATAACCAAGATACTATAATTGGCGTAACACACAGGGCGTGCAGAGGGCAGTCACTGAGCTTTGCCTGGCACTCTCTCCAGCATTGTTTATACAACAGGCTAATGCAATATCAGCCCATTTTTGCGACAGGAAAGCTGCCTTTACTAATTTTCAGTGAAATTAGCTTCCTGGTTCATCAGCATGTAGAGGAGAAAGAGCCATGCTTTGTTAATGAATCTAGATGTCCCACCCAAATGTCTGAAAACACCAAAACAGTATACACCCTGCGTTTAAACACAATACACACAATGGACCCAGTTCTCTTGGAAGCACAGGCCTTTGGCTTGTGAGCAGGCTTGTGAGACTGAAGAGCAGGTTAATGCAGTCAGTGGAGAACCACATTATTGTGAAGAAAGTATGAGCTGGGGTCAAATCAACAGTCCTAGCTCTTCTATCAATTTTCTCCTAGATTAGGGTGCCTTTTATCATTGTCTATGCTGCAGATTGATCAGAACAAGAAGAGAAATATATGGCCTGGATATTCTGCACTGCAGCAAACCCAGACTGACATTTAACTACTGCTCTCAACTCCACCAAAGCCAGAACACAGTCGTTCAGAAATTCTTAAGTCCATAAATGGTTCATTTTCTTTTCTAGTGCCCTTGGCAAACCAGTGTGTGCAGCATTCAGTACAGCAACCCTCTTACCTTGCCTGAGAAAGCACTGTAGCTTCTATCTGAGTATAACATCCTTTGCAAGGTATTTAGAAGCGTGCTGTATTGGACTGATCACAGGACAATCCACTGTGCACCATCACACATTAAGTCTTTTGCTCCTAGGAATAAAAAAACACAGGGCAAGTGATTACTCATTAATATCACATAATGAGACAGACAGAGTTCTGACTGAAATACAGCCACCCAGATCCACGAGCAAGGTGCTATGCCACAGTTCATACAATCAGATTACTTAACCTTTTCATGCCTCATTCTCCTCAAATGTCAAACAATATGCTATAATACTCTTTCATCCATTACACTGATGTAACTGGAGTGCTGATATGGTGTATGAACATTCATAGCACACTTTGAAAATGTAAGGTACTATGTAAGAAAGCAGAAAAGTGTTATTGGTTTACTGCTTGGTTATATCGCAAGAACAAAAACACAGAGTAAAACTGCTACAGGCATTTTCCACAGAAGCGGTACCATAGGAATCTTCCAAAGCCCAGCCCAGCTCAGTACAGGCAACACGATGAACCAGTTCTGTGGCACTCTGCAACTCCACAACTTTTCTGAACTGGACCCTAGAGAAGTAGTATAGATGTTCACTGTGGTTTCACAATGTTCTTTATGCAGTTAAAATGTTCACTGACAACAGACGGTGCTTTGTTGTGTGAACTAGAGAAAACTGATTGTTTTCTATGATTCTATGAAAATTGGCCTATGATTCAGGAGATCTGGATTCAGCTGCCAGCTTTACCATAGATTCCCATAGGACCTTGAGCTAGTCAAGTGTTCCTTCCACTCCTCAGCTCCCCATATGTAGCTAGTTCAGCAGCAAAGTTGTCAGGATTTACAAAGGAATTACTACATAAGACTTTACAGTAAATATTATAGATTGCATACAATTATCAGGGCATAAGTGATATAAAATCTATGCCTCTGTATCTTCTAGACATAAAGTCTATACTTCTATTCAACTTTGCAAAGTTAAAAATTTCAGCTGGATCTATTTAACATTTTTTAAGCATCCAACTTTATAGTTCCCTTAGCTGCCAATATTTTGTGATTAGAAAACATTTTATTCTGAAAACCTTGCCATGCTTTCACTGCCATGTTTTTATGAACTAAGTGACAGAAGAGATAAATGAGGGCTCACCTGTCTGTGGTTTAAGAAAAAAAGAAAAATGCAGTTAAAAACTTCTTAACAATTGGGCAGAAAAACAGCAAGACAGATTAACTAGTGGTTACTTTCATTAAGAGGTCTTTCATGAAGGATACATATTTAAAGAAAAAGCAAAAAATATGTTCTCTTTTCCCTCAGTTGGTTCATTTGTTTTATGATATAACAATTCTCCCTTCCCATCCCCTTCAAATTCCATATATAACCCTCCAAGCCAATTACATAGGTACAGACAATGCCTAGGAAATACAATCTGATGAATACTGCAGTGAAGTCATAAAATAACTTAGTCTTAAAAACAAGATATAAGCTGCATTTTGTTTACTGATTTGCCAGACATTACAGTATAACATGTTTTTACCTAAACAACACTTCTGTGTAGCCATATATTAAATATACTGTTGGACTTCTAAATTAGCTGTTGACTCTGTTCAGCATGTGTTCAGACTGAATTTTAGTGTTGCACTCACCCCATCTAGCGGCAAACTGCAGAAAGGCCAGCTAGACACGGACTAAGAACTATCCTTATGAAAAAGAATGCAAATCTGATTTAACTAAAAGAAAGATTTTTTTTTTGTTACAGAAATAAATTTTAAGACATTTTGAGTTGTGATATTTCAGTGTTGATTAATAACCCACTGAAAGTGTATTCTATTGCATTTTACTAATACAGTTGTGTCACTTCTGCACTTCACAGAAAAAACTATGTCGGGGAAGCATTCCTAAAGGTGTACAGTCAAACACTGAGAAATTGAGAAATTAAGAAATTGGAATTCTTCAGGGAACTTAATTCAGCCCTTTAGTATGCATGCACTATGTTTCAAATTTTTATCAGTATAATCATACGCTACCTTCCCCTACGGAAAAAGAGACCAAATACGGACCAACAACCTGTTCATCTCAATTCTCATCCGCTTACACACCAGCACTCCCCATGTCCTCTGTCTATCTCAGTCTCCTTGAGAACCACATAGTTCTTGCCCCTAACACAGGGATGAAGGTTCCTCTGCCTATTTTAGTAAGACTTTTATTTCAAAAAAATGCTTCTTGCTAAGAAAGAATTCAACAGAGCTGCCCTTTCCTTTCCCTTCTCCTGTTCGTTCTCAGTGACATACAAAGGGAATGATTTAATACAGAGCAGGGGAGAAAGGAACAGAGAGCACAGCGGAAGACTCAAGAATGAGCATGGTTAGGATGCCTGCAGGAATAGGTCTTGACACATACAAGGGGCTCAGGAGTAACGGGCATGCTGGCAGTAAGCCAGGGTACAAAGCAACTGCATTTGCACAAAGTGATTATATACTTACTTCTGCCTAGTAAAGGGTCATAAATGGTTTGCTGTGCTATTGTAGCACATTATTAGTCATTTATAGATGGTATAAAGAATAAATCATCCACCGTGAAACAAAATACTATGGGGGAAAAAAAGACTCGTACAAGTGTGTTGACATTTCTCTATCAGAGATGTTCTCTTGCTTATTTCAAAATTGTGAGAGGAACATGAGATGTCCCAGTAACACAAGACAGAATTAATAGTTTAGAAATTATCCCAGCCAGTAATAAAGGGCATAAGCCAATCAATAATAATTTGACCATCCATTGAGCAAATTACAAAGTTTGCAACCAGCTTTGACCAAGTTCTTTCATAACTGTCTCATGCAATCATACATGGTACTAGTTACTGTCAAAGACAGGATGTGGGCCAGCTCTAGTATAGAAAAACCTACACTCTTAACTTTGATGAAAATCCAAGTTTCATTGCACAGTTACATACTGGAACCAGAACTCAGAGCTTCACTAAGCTGTGCACATCAAGATACAGAAACCAAAATATAGTAAAGGGAAAAAGGTGCGTTTTCGTTCCTTCATCTTTTCAATCTATCTTGTGTCATGACAGTGGAAATCTTCCTTAGGATCCACAGGAGAAGTCTAAGGAATCTGCTTCAATAAGCTTTCAAATCACTACAACTTTGAAGTCTCTCTCTCACTCTTTAGTCCTCAGCCTAAGACAACTCAGAATAAAGCAACTAGCGAATCAACAACTTTGTCACATCAGTGTCATTCAAATTAGGAGAAGAAATTCCAAACACTTGTTTTCTACAGAAGGATTTCAGTTAAGAAACTGCAAATAAATAATTTCAAATCACAAATTATTAAATAACAATCAATAATATTAAAATGATTGGTTTTTTGAACTTAAAAGTTTCCCTTTGTGAAAGAACACAGGTAACTTAATGGGCTGCTGCGATCAGAAACCACTGAAAATTTTTTTTAAACTTTTTATTGTAAACTAAAGATGGACCCAGCAGTTCACCAGGAGCTATCACGCCATCACATTTTCAAGGAAACAAACAATCAGGAAGGAAGCTGAATTTAAGGAATCCATTCAGAAATTCAACAGCAGAAAACAGAGCTTGCTGACAGTGAGAAAAAGCAGAGACAAACTTTAGAAACTGCATCTCAAGAAATACCCTTTAATGTGATCGTATGTGTAGTCTGGTGGTCTGCACAAGTGAGAGAGAACAGAGAAGCAGGAAATGAGGGAAAAAGAGTAAGGCTATAAACCAGCAACCTGCAATGAGTTCTCTATAGAGCCTAGAGAGTGAATAAAAAACCCACTGCTGTTCTCATAGCTTTGGCAAAGTTTCACCTCTAAGGAGATTAAAGAGATGAGAATTTTATTGTTCATTGCAATTAAAAAAAAATCTGCAATTAGTTTCTGTGTTAATAATGGTAGTTGCAATGCTGAGCCCCATTGGCTTACTTGTGCATACTATGAAAGTCAGCTGAGTTGCTCCAACCTGTATCAGGAGTGAATTTGTACTGTTGCTAATAAGCAGGGGCCTGTAACTCTCTCATTGCCCCTCATGTGTGAAAATCTCACAAGACCCTACTCTCTCAGCACTGGTGATGTCTGCTTCAAACCAGTCCCGAAAATTCCTTCCTCCAAAAGCCCTGTGCTGAACGAATTAATAGTGCATCCTGTATTTTCTCTTTTAAATGTGGATTTCAGAAGCTTAACAGGAAAATGAAGCTCAACAGGAACCACACATTTTATCATTAATAACTGTATTAGTTCCTCATCCCATTCCCTCCCTTTTGCTTGTTTCTGTAAAAATACTGAGTCATATCGAGTCAACTCAGGTCATATATGTTTTGGGACAGTGGTCCCATTTTTGTGAAATACCTGTCCTGTTTTAGGAAGCTATATTAAAAATTAGAATCAGCATGAGTCTATCTAAAAAAGCACACACCTCTAGTCCTCTCAGCTGAAGGTGCCATCCCTCCCTGGGAAGCCCTGCAGACCTACACAGATTGATTAAGTTTGTCAGCAGTGAGCTTCAAGAAGGTAAAATAATAGTTTGCAGCTCCTTGTACAGCTATAACAGAATTCCAGCTGGTGGCGATTCTCCCTCTGTTCCTGGTTTCTTCCAAGTGAAACAACATTTTTAAACCAAATAATTTTAAGGGAGCATGTGGCATATACAAAAATAAATTATTAGGGCATCAAAAGCCTAAAGCAATTTTTATTTTGACTGCCAAATAAACTTTTAAAATTTCTTTTTGTCTTTGCATACAAAAGAACCATTGTGAGGCTTTTAGCAGCACTTTCTCTGTCCCCCTTCATCTCAGAAAACTAGCATTCATAATTAAAAATCTTTTTAAAATACCATAAACATAGGATTTGCGTGCCAATGTTTCAGCTCTATTAACATGAAACATTTTGAATTCCTTTTGCCCTCAGACTTTTAGTCATCTGTGGCAGGAGCTGCTGAATAGAGCCTTTTGTTTATTTTGCCCTGGCTGCCAGTATCTCAGCAAATCTAGAACCCTTTTAACCTATTCCTTTGGACAGCAATTTGCAGGTAGGTTCCTTAAGGGGAGTGAGATCTGCACCTCTCCTGCTGTTGCAACTATTTTTTTCAAGGACCTCTCTCAGATAAGCAAGTTCTATCTTACCTTAAACTAGGCTCTTATTCTTTTCTAAGACTTATTTGCAAGTAATAAGTTTTAAGTTGACATACTGTACTCCTCTTAAATTTTCTTTTTCTGATTTCAGACTGTGTCAGGGAGAAGCTGATTGTGCATTTTTCTCACTGGAAATCCAGGACATTGCTTTTTACAAGGATTCTACTTTCAACATCTTACAGCAATGGCTATGTGCTCAGCAAATCTATTATTTGGTGAAATGGAGAAGTCTTGTTTCCTGACCATGTCATTTTTTATTTATCTTATTATTACTCTTTCTAAGGTGGTGAAAGGGAAGGAAAATTAAATTAAATTAAATTTAATTTAATGAGCATTTCCCTTCTGAGGGAATTATTTAAGCACCACTCATGCCTCTCTCTACAATAACTTGGATCTTTCTGAATAGCTAAACCTATATCCAGGATCTTCTGTTAGCAGAGGGGATTTGTACTCCTATAGCTCATATCTGTACACTTCCTACATATGAACACAACACTGAAGGCCTGAATGGACACAGAGACTGAATCACTGTGCTCATCAAACTTCCTTGTTTGATGGAATGTTTCCTTCTATCCCTCATCAAATTTCCTTGTTTCAGTCAGTCCAAAAATGTCAGCACAGCACTAACTAGAATAGGACCTGTTCAGTAGTTTGTCTCTATGGTCATAAAGACTAGACATTCAATTAACAGGCTTGTCTGATCTTGGATAGTTTTAACAATCATATTCACCTGTGGACAGTGCCTCTAGCATCTAGCATGATGCATACTGGCATCATATATTAAGAAAACCACTTACTATGAAGGACATGCTGTCTACTGGGAGTCTCTGTAGCCTTGAAACAGTTGTATACTACCTTTGTGATCAGGCCAGACGTGACCTCCTGCTATGCAGTGTAATGAATCCAAGTTATTCACATTGTCATAAGACAGATTGTCTTTATAATTACCTTTGTTACTGGGCTCACAGAGCATGAGGAATGTAAGAAGCTTAGTAAATACTGAAACGTCTACAAATAGGAGTAATCCCAAGACAAGCCCAGGTCAATGTCTAAAGTATACTAAAAGCTAGGACACCTGGTTAGCAGACGCAACCAAACTGCAACAAGTATTTCTGTCTTCAGCAGCCTCCCACAAAACGCATAAACCCTGGTAGGATATTGAGGTCACTCACACCTCTAAACTTCCCAACATGTTTGTAATTTCTATATTCTACCACAGAGGAAGGAGAATTTCTTTCTGTTGAGAGAAATTTCTTTGTGAGGAACCTTCTAAAAATTCATACAGCGTACAAATTCTAACACAATTCCCACTTTGAGAGCTCTGTGCCAACAATTATCTCTCTCTGAATTCCAGCTCCAAATGTTTTTTTCAGTGAAAGACACTGGCTGGTCTAGACCAAATGGGTAACTTCTATGTTAGGTCTTTTTCCAGGAACTATGTAGTTCTTCATCTTTCACCATATTCATATTCTGTATATAATTCTTGAAAAACCCACCCACTATGCAACTTACCTTCTGTGTAACTTGGGTAATTTGCTTTATCTCATCTGTTCTCTAAGACCTGGAGATATCTTTCACAACACCATCTCCTACCAATAACTAACAACGTGGTTTTCTTTATTTAGAAGTGGCATATATGCACAGGGAATATGAAAATACGTAAGAAAGTTCATGGCATCTCCTTTCTGTTATTCAGTCAAACAGAGCTGCAAAAAACCATCTCCTGTATTTTTCAGCTTTTGTCTCAACAGGCTGGGAAGAACTCTATTTTTTATGGAAAATTTCTATTTAGATTCTATCTAGAAGGACCCTCGAACTTCCAATGTCTCTGCTAGTAAAGGTCTAGAATGTATCAGTCTGGGAACTCTTACAATCTAGTAAGAATTTCTGTCTTGCAAGCTAATGATGCCACAGTTCTCCCTAAAAAGTATTTGGCTACTTATCTTTCACAGTAAGAAAGACCTCAGTCAAACAGCTTGGCTGATGAACTTCCTTTACAACTCCAGAAAGAAAAAAAAACACCAAAAAAAACCAGTGCTATCCCCAACTCTTTTTTCAAGCTGTTTTCTGTAAGAAATGAATTATTTTTGAAAGTATATAATGCATAGACGAAACATGGCACTTTCCCATCATGTGTACGCTTTTGCTCTGAATCACCTCAGAGTCCAGATGTTTCCTTCAAATCCTTTTGCTTCAGAAATCACGATAGAATATTATTTCCCTCTTAAAATTTATTTTCAGTGGAAAAGGAACACTGCCACTTACTAGCTCTGTTTGGATGGTTTTGGCTTTCCTGGCTGTAGTATGGGCAAAGTATTCTGCAATAAAATAAGAGGATTTTTATTATGTTTTAATCCTTCTCAATGATTCTGAGAAAAAATGGGCCTAACAATCTAGGCCTATATAGATCCTTCTCATGATTTATGTTGTGGCTTCTTTAACAATCATACAGTTCCTACTCTGTTATCACTTTCTCCCATATAACATTTCCCTGAGTGTGCCAGCAACATACTGCCATTCTTCATATAAAATAGCCGTCATCCTAGTAATATTGAAGAGTTTATATCTGTCCTGTGTATAGTCACATAAGATAGGGAGTAGGGAAATATATTTGCTTTTCAGAACAATTTTTATTCTTCAGCGGAGGTGGTTTTTTTACACTGAGAATACGATGATAAAACATAGTATTAGAAGAGAAACCACCTGGGAGCTAGCATCCACCATTTACTACCTCTGACAGAAACTAAGAAAACTTTACTAGAAAAAAGAACTAAAAAGCTTTATTAGTAAGATTCCTATCAATTTTGTGGGCAAAGACAAGAATAAAAAATGGTGTGGGAATATACCACAAGACTGAGGTGAGGAGGTAGATCTGTAACACTCAAGAAACTAATCAGCTGAGGTGCTGAAAACACATACATCATGCTAATTGTTTTCTTGGCCTTGTGTGCCTGGCAAGCAGAACCTCTGTGCTCAGATAACAGAGGCCTGTGCCTGGCCTGTTGTGGGAAACATCAAAGCACAGTGGTAAACAACGCCTGCAAGAAACCCTTGAAGTACAGGTGAAAGCGGCAGACTCAGGCATTCCTTCTTTCTGCTCTCTTGCAAGAGCTCCGCTGGTCCTCTTCCCCTGCATGTGTGCGCCGGACTGAGTGCAGCTGTGGAGTGGCTTCAGCTTACCAGGTGACACGGAGAGACTTTTCTCTCGCAAGGACTGAGCTCCGCTGGTCCTGTCCCGCCCCGCCCCACCTTGCCTCCCCATACCCATGAGCCTGCCTGAGTACTGCTGCAGAGTTTTCCCCTGGTTTGCGAGGTAGCGCAAATAAATCTACTCTGCATTTCACCCATGGTTTGTGGTTGTCCCTGTGCCCTGCCCATGTTGGCTCACACAAATGGGAACACTGAAAACATAATTCTACTTTTCTGAAGACACTTTAAGACAAGAAACATAACTTACCTAGAAAGTATTTGTTTAAAAAAGCTGCACAATGACTAAAACCCAATATTTCTTACGTTAATTTCACATACAATTGCAAAGCTTTTTACATTCCCTATTAAGCTAACACTGATGGTCATACTGACAGCCTTCCCACAATCCACGAGGAAGC